>NW_025782782.1:0-68524 GCF_021130785.1 Homalodisca vitripennis
ATTAAAAACAAATATTCCTGGACTGGAATATTCCCTACTGGTTTACAAAATTTCTAATTAAGTGAACTTTTTCATGTTTCTTTCAAATTAGTTAGAAGGAAGTGCTGACTTTCAAAATAGGGTATTATTGTGATTGTAAAATAATTTTAATATATGGCTATTTTATGATAATGTAATTTTCAAGTTCACCGCAACTAACAATGTTACAGTTTTAAGATAAAAAGAAACTTGTTTTGAGCTAGTAGGTTGGACTTACCTGACTAACGTCATGACTATTATTGAATTTTTCTAGTTCACATCCCGTCAAAGCTTTTACACAATTACAATCATGTTAAAATATTTCAACTTTGCTGCAAGAGAGCCATCTTTAGTTCTTTAACAAAAACCATGTTTCATCTGTTGGCTGAAGATTACCTAATATTTCAAGATTGTATTAACAGTATTATGACATAGTTTGAACTGAAGATAATCAAAATAAAATTAATTGGACTTTGATTGCTCTACATCACAAATCTACCTTTTTTAATAGGCATTATTATTTTATATCACACCAATAACTTACTGTTTTGTATGCATTTTTTATGTGGTCTTTATTTAAGCTGATTTTACCTCCTGTGATCTTTTTCCCTTAAAATCTGAAACCAAACCTTCTCAAATAAGTGTTTGAAAATTTCAAAATGTATTATAGTCACTTCACCCGATTATGATCAAAGTGATGTCTGCACACCATCCATACTTAATAATTATATCTGGCTAAGAGAAGTAGTACAAAAGCTTAAGTTATTTGGCTGGTGTGCTTAGGTTTTGGAAAGGAAACAGGAATTTTCCGGACATTTGCCATCGTTCAGTGAAACAAGAAATCAGTAACACTACGTTTCGAGATCTGCAATCTGATATCTTCTTCAGGTAATAACTAACCTAATACATAATTAATTACAAACTAGGTTAAAATAAACAAATCATACCAAAGCATTGTGACACGCCTTAGTCAGGAATCACAACCACCATGTTGTTTTGTCAGCTTCACTAACTCTAAAAACATGCACTTAATAAAAAATTATACACAACACTAATCATTAAAACTGAACTACAGAATACAGGTCACAATTGTCACAAGTCTACACAGTCTAATTGTGATTCCTGATTTAGGTGTGCCACAACGCTTTGGTATAATTTGTTTTATTTTAACCTAGTTTGTAATTATGTATTAGGTTAGTTATTACCTGAAGAAGAGATCAGATTGCAGATCTCAAAACGTAGTGTTACTGATTTCTTGTTTCACTGAATGATGGCAAATGTCCGGAAAAATCCTGTTTCCTTCACAATCCTTCAATTGTCAAAAATAACCTTCAAACAAAGAATAGATTTTTGGGATTACCCATTTTGAATTAATGAAGTTTAAATTCTTCAGGAACTTCATGAATGAAAATCAGGTACAACTTTAAAATATTATACATGGTTTGTGGTGTAAGAGAAACAAAATAATTAAAAACGAGTGACTAGAAAAAATTGTTTTTATTTTACTTACAGACAGTCTATATTGTTAATTACATTCAAAGTAAAGTATACAACAACAAATGAATAAACATATTTACAAACATTAAATAATAAATTAAATTATGTCCTAGGAAGTCAGCCATGTTCGACACACTACACAGCATTTATTAATGAACACACCGCTTTATTAGTTAGGCTATTGCTCCTAACTGATTATTAACTAAATTCTTCTACTGATGTTTTACGATTTGTTTTTAGCTACTAGGTTCTGGTTTTGCTTCCACTGGCTTCTTTTTCGACTCAGACTTGGGTGTGTATACAGATTCAGACCGTTCATCTCTCTTCGCTGCATATCTTGCCCACGTAAAGAGAAGGTCTGCTAACCTGTAACAAATTATACTAAGTACAGTATGGAATTCAACAAATTAGTGGTAATTTTTGTCCTACAATATTACTCAAACATGTTAACCTTTCCAGCCGTTATTGGACGCGGATCCGCGGAGGGCCACTACAAGCTCAAAACGTTATTGCCGTGGATCCGCGTTTTTGCATTCTTTATTTTCTTACTGCTATGTTAGTTGAATATTTTGTGCTGTTAGATGGTCCTAGTCGTCATGCGACATACAGACGGGTTGCCCTGCCTCGAATTCTGTTACAATGGGAAGTGGCAGTTTGCTTCTAATTGGCCAAACACTGTCTAGCGGGCGTGGCCCCCGCGCCTTTCAACAAAGTCATTGACGGGACCTCCCGTCAAGGCATCTAGCCAGTTGTTAGTGAGAAAGCGTCCGGTACACGCATATGTAATTTCGGTTATCGCTAATTTTCTGTTGTTTCTTATTCTTTTTAAAGTAAATTATTAATATTAAATACAGCAGTTTTCCAGTATTTTATTTAGTGTTTTTTAACCATTATTCGTGTGAATGGCCTATCCAGACGATTCGGAATTTGAAGATTTGGTAATTCTGAGCAATTACTTGGTCCAAAACCCCAAACTTTTTAAATATTTTACTACGGTCATAAGGATGTTATCACAAAGCAAGAAACATAATTCAAGCCCTGCAAGGCTGTCCTACACGTTGCCGAGCGATAAGAAGGTTTCAAAGTCCACCGCGATAACAGTGGCTTTGCGGGAGACGCGTGGAATGTCAGTTGTGACAGCCCGCCACTAAATAAACACTCTTTGTCTACTTTTTGTATTTTTTTCTAATTTTATTGGTTTGTAATATAGTATACGTTTATCTATAAAACTGTGTTTCATTCCCATACTTACTGAATAAATTATAAAAATATTAGTGACAACTACACTGCTATTCTACGATATTCATTCTCAAAAGTTTAAAAATTATCCTAGGTAATCCAAAAAAGGCTAAACGAATTTTATTTACCGTTAAATAACCTCTATTTTGACATACAGAAACGAAAATAAATTTAACTTTACACATTGGAAATTTAAAAAAATTTGTAACTTTATCAAAGATCAGGTCTAAATTTTTCATGACGCTTAAAGGGTATAAATCTTCAAGATATCAACTAGTAATATGTAACTCATCCATACTGGTGTAGTTGTAAAACCAACCTCTACACTATTAATTGAGAGATAAATGAATGGACAATACTTCCTGCCTCCCTAGAGGAAGTGATGTTAGTGAGAAGGGGGTGACTTTGTCCCTATCTAATATTTGTTATTAGGCTATATAAGTAGGTTAAATACATACAGGGTGATTCATGAAGTTCTACCCCTCCACTTCTACAGCACATTTTACTAGTAAAAATAATGAAAAAATGTTATATAAACATAGGTCCGAAAACGCTTCGTTAGCGAGTTACAGCTAGCGAAAGATTTCGCCTGAATTCCTGGGTAAAGAGTAAAATAAAACCATACTGAACTTTTGGAAAGGTTAATTAAGTAAGAAATATCGTGGATTCTTATGTATTTTTTACCTGATAAAGCTAATAAAAATAGGTTTTCAGAACTGTACCTGTAGTAGTTTTTGAGGGATTCGGGGTTAAATGCAAAAAATTGGGCACGAAACAATGTTTTTTTTTTTAAGTTTGATGTACAATAACTTTGTTAAATTGGAAATAAATACACAAAATCAACAAACATTAATTGTAGAGAAATTTAATTCTGAGAAAATTGATATAATCAAAGTCTAAAATAAAACAGAAATAAGTACCAAAAAATCGATTTTATTCAGTATAATACATTACTAGCTGTAAAGAAATACCGTACGGTATTTAGTTAAAATAAAAACCAAAACAAAATGTTTGTTCCTTAATGATGAGATAAATTGAGAAAACAAGATTAACTTGTTTAAATAAATTTGTTTGTAAATAAAAATATCATGTTTTTATTACGTTGTATTTTTTTTTTTTTATAAAAATGTACATCAAATGTTCGAAAATAAATGAAGCAAACATTTTCCCATTATTGTTTACTAATCATCATCGAAATGCAGTTTTTTGTTTTATTAATTTTCTAAGCTTGGTAACGCACGAATAACAGCTGATCAACAATGGTATTCTGTACTGTTACGTTTAGAACTGTGTATTAGTGGTGTTTTGCAAGCTACAGCAGGAGATCGGGTTTCTGTGAATCGTGTTATTAAATGCAATTTTTCTGTGAGTTATAATTCGATTGTTTTAATTCAGCAAAAAAAATGCCTTACTTATTTACATCAGAGGAATAACGCTGAATATGGTTTTTATTTTGGGTTACTTTAATGGTAATGCTAGAGCTGCTGTAGAAGAATATGAACTACGTTAACCCTAATAGGAGGATTCCAGATACCAAAACAATTTCAGGAACTTTTCGTACTCTTCGGAAACAGGATCACTACCAAGTACTAGAACCAATTATGAACGAGCTGTCCAACTTGAGATGATGATATTGTTATTAATGCTGTTCATCGCAGTCCAGGTGTAAGTACAGAACGACGTATTTCTAGGCGGATAGCAGTTTTCGCAGTCAACGGTGTGGAGGTCACTTAATCGAAACAAATTTTATCCGTTTCATAAACAAAAGGTTTCAACATCTACAGCTAGGGGATGGTCCGCTTCGCTTGGAGTTTTGCAACTTTTTGAATATTAATAATCAACTCTACAAGCGTATTTTGTTTACGGATGAGGCACAATTCCACTCGGGAATGGTGTCAATAACTTGCACAATGAACACTCATCGGGCAGAAGAAAATCCACATGAGGTAGTGGAACAGAACTTTCAACACCGATTAGGGTCAATGTCTGGTGTGGCCTTTTGCACAATCGGCTGATTGAGACCTTTCATATTACCTGGACGCCTAAATGCTGAGTTCTATTTGCATTTCCTTCAAGAAGAGTTGCCGCAGCTGTTAGAGAATGTTGCTTTACATCTCAGACAAAATTTGTACTTCCAGCATGACGGAGCACCTCCCCACATTATCACGTGCCGTTTCTGCTTACTTAAATCATCAATTTCCTGGACACTGGATTGGTCGTGGAGGGCCTCACCCTTGGCCACCAAGAATCACCAGATCTATCTTCATTGGATTATTGCATCTGGGATGGATGAAAGGACATTGTATACAAGACAAAAGTGAATTCCTCGTGATGAATTAATTGCCCGTATTATGGAATTCGGCTGTGCAGATACAGGGAAGTCCTGAAAAATTAAGAAATGCAACAAAAGCAATACACAAACGTGCTGCAAAATGTTATTGATAATGGATGGCCTCATTTTCGAACATCTATTATAAAAAGGTGCGTACGGTTGGCCCAAACCTGATTAATTTTTGCTTAAAACTAGTAATGTATTATACAGAAATACGTCGTGTACTTACACCTGGACTGCGATGAACAGCATTAATAACAATGTCATCATCAAGTTGGAACAGCTCGTTCATAATTTGGTTTCTAGTACTTGGTAGTGATCCTGTTTCCCGAAGAGTAACGAAAAGTTCCTGAAATTGTTTTGGTATCTGGAATCCTCCTATTAGGGTAAACGTAGTTCATATTCTTCTACAGCAGCTCTAGCATTTACCATTAAAGTAACCCAAAATAAAAACCATATCAGCGTATTCCTCTGATGTAAATAAGTAAGGCATTTTTTTGCTGAATAAACAATCGAATTATAACTCACAGAAAAATTGCATTTAATAACACGATTCACAGAACCCGATCTCCTTGCTGTAGCTTGCAAAACACCACTAATACACAGTTTCTAATGTAACAGTACAGAATACCATTGTTGATCAGCTGTTATTCGTGCGTTACCAACTTAAGAAATTAATAAAACAAAAAACTGCATTTCGATGATTAGTAAACAATAATGGGAAAATGTTTGCTTCATTTATTTTCGAACATTTGATGTACATTTTTTATATAAAAAAAAAATACAACGTAATAAAACATGATATTTTTATTTACAAACAAATTTATTTAACAGTTAATCTTGTTTTCTCAATTTATCTCATCATTAAGGAACAAACATTTATGTTTTTGTTTTATTTTAACTAAATACCGTACGGTATTTCTTTACAGCTAGTAATGTATTAATACTGAATAAAATCGATTTTTTGGTACTTATTTCTGTTTTATTTTAGACTTTGATTATAATCAATTTTCTCAGAATTAAATTCTCTACAATTAATGTTTGTTGATTTTGTGTATTTATTTCCAATTTAACAAAGTTATTGTACATCAAACTTAAAAAAACATTGTTTCGTGCCCCAATTTTTTTGCATTTTAACCTGAATCCCTCAAAAACTACTACAGGTACAGTTCTAAAACCTATTTTTATTAGCTTTATCAGGTAAAAATACATAAGAAATCCACGATATTTCTTACTTAATTAACCTTTCCAAAAGTTCAGTATGGCTTTATTTTACTCTTTACCCAGGAATTCAGGCGAAATCTTTCGCTAGCTGTAACTCGCTAACGAAGCGTTTTTCGGACCTATGTTTATATAACATTTTTTCATTATTTTTACTAGTACAATGTGCTGTAGAAGTGGGGGGAGAACTTCATGAATCACCCTGTATGTACGTACTATAAATATAAAAAATTTAATGAGCACTCTAGTATTCGAGTGAATACCTTGAATTTAGGTACTATCTCAAGTAATTTTTTTGCCACAAGTGTGGGGTGGCAAAGCCCGCACTGATGGCTAGGGGCATTTCTAATCGGTACTTTCCCAACCTCAGATTAAGTGCCAGATCTACCGAGATGTGACGTCGGAAAAGTACTGATCACAAATGGCTCTGGCAATCAATGGGCTTTTGGTGCCAGTGGATCAGCCTTGGACACCACTCCGCACTTTCTGGCGAAAAAAAAGAAAAACAACCCTCATATAGTACCTAAATTCAAGCTTGGACTACATGAGTGCTTGTTAACTTTTTATGTTTATATGTACATACAGTACGTATATAGCCGAACACAAATAGTAGATAGGGACAGCGTTGCTTCTTACTCGCCTGCATTGCTTCCTTTAGGGAGGCAGAAATCAAGAACCGATCATCCATAATGAAATGTAATTTTCCCAGTAAGTCAAATAAAGTCTGGTCTTTCTAGTAATGTAGTTTTTTCTGGATTCCCGGAAAAGAAAACTCTTCCAAAAATAGATGCCTCCAGGTTTATACCAAACTACTGAATCAACTTCAATGGCCCGGTATAAATTGTTTCACTTTCAATACATACAAAATAAAACTTGTTTTAGATTTTATATCCATAGTTTTCAAGACCCAGGTGTTTTTGCAATATGAAAAACCATTACAGAGATTTATATATAGTTATATGTGTTGTAATATACGGTTAATTTTCAAAGAAATTTAAGAATTTCATACATGTTCCTTCAGTTATACTTTTCCTGCCACGTTCATGTAATTAATGTGAGTCTCTAGCTACTATTATTCATTTCTTCTCTGTCCTCTCTCCACCTTATTTCACTGCCTTTGTTTTAAATCAAACAAATAAACAATCAATCAAATTGAGCTTGCGTAAGACTTTTTTTGTATAGCATAGAAAAAAGTAAAAAATGACAAAATGCTACTTTCGAAATGGATATAATTTTTTATGTATGAGTTGTATGACTTGTTTATTTGATCTAAATTCACTATATTGGTGACAATACACGAGCAAGTATTTTTTTTTTAAACGACATCTTGTCTATTTTTTTACTAAGAAAACCAATAATCATGTTCATAGTGTTGTTTTAAGAAGATTGGAAGAATGATGATTTCTTCATGATATTAAAGGCAATGTTCTCTAAATCTAGTTTTAAATGCACAATCCATTTGTCTGATGATGCTGTTACATTACATATAGTCTAGCTGGAACAAACTAAGACTGTTATTTTTGTTCTTGTTTTGATTAATATTTATGTAGTCCACATTGGGCAGTAAATTGGGATTCTTGGTTTCACCTATGTTCATCTTCAACAAGTGGGATCTTTGGAGAGAGAACACATTGTCATTATTATTATTATAAAATAACTGATGTTTCTAGTGCAGTTCTAGTAGTAGAAAATAAGTGGGAAGAAGGTGACAACATCTGTGTCTCTCAGCCTATCTGCTGCTGATTAACCAAATCAGGGTTGATGAAGCATGTACAGTACAATGTAGGCCTCCCCAATATATGCTCTGTGTTTGTAAAAGTATTAGATTTCTTTAGTGAATGTTTGGGTTTTTGACAATCGTTTTTGAGTGTTTGATAGACTCTACTGTCTTGAAAAATATGACCGATGAGATTTCAATTTAAACAAACTTATAAACACATTTTAATAAATACAATTGAAATATATTATCATAGCTCTGCGAGTACTATTAATTCTAATTGATATAAAAGGTGTAAATTTTTCTTTATTTACCCTTTATAAAAGATTCTACAAGTAATTTTATGTCCTTATTTGTATATCTTACCTATTGAAATATACTTGGATCTCCTTGTCGAGGTAGCCTTCATTGATAAGGGGAGAGACAGTCCTTTCTGCTCTTCTACAGACAGCTCGTGCAACATGTAATGAGGTAGCCACTTTGCCTCCTCCCTGCAAACAAATTTCTTACAGTACAAAAATATAAAAACATTTTTAAATGTAATAAATAGGGCATAACTATGACACACAGTTCAAAGGTCATGGACAAGCTATTTTAGCACCCTCGGTTCTATTTATGATGGTATGGGCTCACTGAGCTTGCTTATTCCTCAAATATTGTAGTTACGGAGCAAATGGCTCATTGGATCATGTTAGTGCTCAGTCACTATTTTTTGTTCCTTAAGCTGCTGTAAATATTCAGGGCCACAATCCTAATTATGTGTACTGTACATTACATGCGTATATACACAATTTTGTTCATTAAATTGAATTTTATAGCAGTTTTAAAATAATATATGTAATACACTAAAGGGTGCCATATATACTATAAGTCATATAATACTATACATTGTCCTGTTTACAGTAGGCTACACTATATTTTGAAATGCTCGGAAATTTTCCGTTTCATTAGAAACTCTAGGATCTATACATATTTTTCTCCATAACAAGATTAATTTCGACTATTGAGAGCATTTAAAAATAGAAATAGCTACAGCAGTTCAGCCGTTCTTACCATCGAACTTCATTATAGTTTTATTAATGTAGATAAAATCTCAAGTAATGTATTTATCAGCTTAGTGAAGTAAGTTGCACTAACTTAGGTTGTATGGTTTTTACCTCACTGTGACCATATAATACAGCATTTTACAGCAAGCAACAATGTATAACCCAAGCATATTATTTATGTTATTCCACTACAATATACTCCATAAATTACACAAATAATGCCCCTTACGATGACATGGAAGTTTTTCTCTAATGCCATTGTTATAACATTTGCGGTCTCTTTTCATTAAAGTTTGCCATTTAATACACAGTTTATAGGTAACGTAAGAATGGGCTGTTATGGCATATTATTAATTTTTTTGTGAAAACAGTTTTTAACAAAATAAACTTTGAACTCCATATATTATCAACAAAATAGTGGAGGATTTTAGGCATTTAATGAATTTTCAAAGAAATTCTTTGAATCTTTAAAGAAAAATGAATTCAAATAAATTTTCACTAATTTTCATCTCCATAACAGCAACTCCATAAATAATAAAGAATTTATTTATATGGAGCTAAACATTATCATGCCAATTAACTCGTTTTATTAGTTATACTATCTTTACAGATAAGAATTAATATTTTAAATACCATAAAAAAATTAATCACAAATAAACAACTGAAATAAAAATGCAAAATAAAGAGATATCAATGGCTTTGGGCAATTCAAACTTTTAAAAATATAATTTATTTAAATCATAAGTATATTTAATTTTAAATCATCATTTCCAGAAATGAATACAAAGTTGTTCAAAGTTCATAAAAACTTAAACCTCTTTGTCTTAGAATATAGACAAAATATTGTTTTTCTTTGTTTAACCCTCTTTTTATCATAGAGCTCTAACAGAATACAGCCTAGCAATTAAAAAAGCAAAACAAAGTTCCTGGAGGCAGTTTACACAGAAGGTAAATGAGTTAAGCGCGGCAGCTAGACTGCAACGTTTACTAGCCTCAAGTCCAACCGGTCACACTTGGGATCTTTAAGGTCCCAGGGAGGTCAACACACTTCCGGGTCTAGTGATAGCCTCCAACTTCTCCTTGAGACTCACTTCCCTGATTGTATCTTTGAGAATGACGACACTGGAACGTCTGGTAACCATGAGGCAGGCTCACGGCCAAAGAGACTTATCGTGGTAGCTGGGCCATTGCCAGAAGGATTGTCACTCTCCTCTAAAGCCCAAATGGGCAATTTCTAAATTTGCCCCTTTCAAATCTGCAGGAGGGGATGGAATCTTTCCGGCCCTGCTTCAACAAGGGCCGGAGAATCTCCTTACCCTTCTATGTGAACTATTCAGGGCGAGCCTAGCTTATGGGTACATACCACAAGTCTGGCGTCTCAACAGGGTGGTCTTCATCCCTAAAAAAAGGGAGAGCGGACTACTCCTGTCCCTAAATCTTTTCGTCCCATCAGCTTATCTTCGTTTTCTACTGAAAACATTAGAAAGGACTGGTGGAGAGGCACCTGAGAAAGGGAGTTCTCTCAGACACTCCCCTTCATCGCAACCAACATGCATACCAGCAAGGCAAATCCTGTGAATCAGCACTGCAAACAACTAGTCAGTAGGATTGAGGATAGCCTGTCCGCCAAGTGAATTGGCATTGTGCACCTTCATAGACATTGAAGGAGCTTTTGACAATGCCAAATTCACTGCAATGGTAAGTGGAGCACAGCGACGTGGCCTCGAGCCAGCCCTGTGCCGGTGGCTTAGGGCCATGCTGTGCTCCAGAACGGATCAGGGCCGATCTCAATGAAGAATCGCTTGTGATCGCACCCACAAGGGGATGTCCTCAAGGAGGCATCCTGTCACCTCTACTGTGGAATCTAGTAGTAGATGGTCTACTTGAGGACCTTACTAACAATGGAATCTATGTCCAAGGATATGCAGACGACATAGTCCTTATGGTACAGGGAAAATATACAAATGTTGTTGTTGATATCCATGAATACCAACCTTCAACATGTACACAACTGGTGTCCAGGGAGAGGGACTGAAAGTAAATCCCTCTAAGACAGTAGTTTGTACCATTCACTAGGAAAAAGAACCTAGAGTCTCTTTCTAGGCTTGAAACTCTCATCCACTCAGCTTGAGTGGTCAAAGACAGTCAAATATTTAGGACTGACTCTAGACCATAAGCTTACGTGGAATGATCATCTTAATAATATCCTGCACAAAGCAAAGTGGGCGCTCATGACGTCCAGGAGACTTGCAGGAATCTCATGGGGCGTAAAACCCCATATAGCCCACTATGGCTCTACAAAGCAGTTGTAAGGCCTCAAATCACTTATGGTTCATTAGTCCTGGTGGACAAAGGTGAATCAGGTAAACTGCCAAAGCCAAGCTTGAAAGCTTACAAAGGCTTGGCACAATCTTTGTAACCGGAGCATTCAGGAGCAGTCCCTCAGCGACCCTCGAGGTGGCTTTAGGACTTCTACCTCTTGATGTCCATATAAAAGCTGAAGCGCGTAAGTCAGCTTATCGGCTGATGGTTTGCTGGCTTGTGGAGGAATGGCGCGTCTAACACGAGCCATGGCGCCATCACTGAAGCTGTAAAACCCAAGCGCTATTCTCGAAATGGTCTCCGACATAATGAGAACGGAGTTCGTAATCAATAAGCCATTCTCTGTTGACTTCTACTCCAGAGATGAGTGGAAATCGCAAGATAACATCCCAACAATAAGAAAGAGCTTTTGTCTGGTACACGGATGGCTCGCTTATTAAGGGTAGAACTGGATTATGGAGTGTTTAGTCAAATCCCCTAGAACTGCCCTTTGCGGCAGTTTGGGTCGGAACTGCTCCATATTTCAAGCCGAAATCTATGGTATCCTAGCCTGTGCCAACCTAGGCCTCACCAGAGGGTACCAGGGAATGAAACATCTGTATAATGTCAGACAGTCAGGGCAGCTCTTAAAGCTCTTGACTCCAACAGCATTGGATCCAGGCTTGTGTGGGAGTGCTTTAAACACTCTCTGCAAGCTTGGATCACGCAACTGTGTGCGTCTTGGTTGGGTACCAGGCCACACAGGCATAGGTGGCAATGAATGCGCCGACAGGCTTGCCAAAAGCGGAGCAAGCATGCCATAACACCGGTCCAGAACCGAGTTGTGGTATAAGCAAGTCAGCCGCTTACCAAAGTATAAACAAATGGTCCAGGAAGACACACACCGCTTGCGGTGGCAGAGTCACCAAGGACAAGCACTCTGCAAAAGACTGCTTGCCGATTCTAGCTCCCGGCTTCACCAGATGGCTGATGGGGCTGGGCAGGGATCGGGTTAAGCAAGTGATTGCCTTGATCACTGGACACAGCCACTTCAGGAAACACCTAAACACTCTAAGGTTTACGAAATGAGGACTCGGAGTGTAGACTCTGCAATATGTCTGAAGAGACTGCAAAAACACATAATAACTGGACTGTGAGAGACTGGGAGCAAGGAGAAGGGCTCTTTTCTGGTGATAAACAAACCAGGCTCGAGCGAACCAGATGCTAGTAATCGGGGAAAGCTTCTTAGCCTAATTAAGGGCACAAAGATAGGCTTACCCCTCTAAACATCAAAGGGGCACACAATAAGCTCAGGTTGACGTGTGAGGAACTATGAATCCACCCCAATATCCCAAAGAAAAAAAAAAAAAAAAAAAAAAAAATACCCTTATAGGACCAGACTAAAATTTGACATGTGCAAAGAAAATTTTTGCGTTTTTTCTGGCCATGTTCCAAGAACTGTACATATTAAAAATGTGCGATTTTTCAAGCGTTTGAGAGAAAAATCATATCTTCAGAACTAATTACTGTACAGATTTGTTTTTAGGCTTAAAATGTTTATAATTAAATTATTCATTGTGAAAAAATAAATTTAAGTCATTATATAGCAAAAAGCAATTTGATTTATTTGTTTTATCAAATAAAAAAAAATTGAGTTTAATCTTCAATAACTACCAAAAATAAGAATAAATTACCTGTGGGAAATGGTATTTATTAGTTTCTACACATAATTCTCTATAACTGTACAAAATCTGAAAGCCCTGGAATAAAAAATAAAAAGTTTTGTAAATGAATTAAATTTTTCAGTAACACTGGTTAAAACACACTTTTCAGCATTAAGCCTAACATACAAAACCTTATAGGCTACTAAGGATATTATTCGGTACTTTGGGATTATACCGACCACACCACCAGTATGAAGAACACAAAAAATATACATTTATAGAAACAAACATGATAGAACGAACAACTCTTTAATTACAATATTACAAACTTACGACGATTATCAATTGTTAATGGGGTCAGATTCCATTATATGCCCCCAAAACTTAAACTTTTTTCAATGAACTTAGAACGTTATAAAACGATGTAGTTGAGTAACAGAACTAACATTCCATCAATCAACAAGCATTTCCAGGTATTGTGATCGGTATTGTTGTCGCTGTTATCTTATCTTTCTCGAGAATCCCGATTACGGCAGGCCGCGCGGCATCACATGATTATTTAAGTTTTTTGCACGGTACATAAAAACAAGTTTTGTGTGTTTTTCAATAAAGAGAAAGTTAGTTTTTGTTAGGTAATGTTTTGTTTTTGTTGAATTTTTGTGTTTTTAGAAATGTAGGGGTAAAACACGGAAGTACAACAAAGCAACGCACCAGCTGAACGGGTGGTGAGACTCTGCAATCACGTTATCTACTAGACCGCTCGTCTTTGACCTCTGTCTGAGGATGGGGAGGGGTTTACAATAAGACAATTCCTGTTTTATATTGACGAAATATTGTTCTTGCTAATCTAGTAATCAGTAGAAGCAAAATGTCAAATAACGATTCATGTCTGGGTGTGGTCGGTATAATCCCAAAGTACCCTGACAACATTACGATGCAACGTGGCCGTAAAATATATTTTTTCACCAAGCTGATGATTCCAAAGACGTTTAAAATTTGATATCATAGTTAGAAACATACAGGGAATAGAAAAATAGTATATTTTATTCCATATAGAAGATTAAAATATCTCTTAAAAAATATGAAAAGTCCGCCGGCAATAATTCAGATGGCTGGTCCTTTTCGCATAGTACGTCGCCAGCGATAAATCAGACGACTGGTCCTTTTTGCATAGTACGCTGCCGGCGATAAATCAGACGGTTGGTCCTTAAAGGGTTAAAGTTTATTATTAAAGAATACTCCAATCCTTGAAAAGAAGTGTTTTATTTTTGTAACAATAACGATAAAAATATCCAAAAAGTGGTAATTCTTTGTAACATTGGTGTTAACACTCTGGTTGCTCTATTGGAACAGTATTGCATTATTCTTAAATGACTGGTAATATTCAAACTGAGGGAGTGCTAATCCAGCACATTGACCGTGTCAATGCACTGAATAAACACCTCCCAGGTGTGACGTCAACATGAAGGTGCTTATTGCAGGGGGTGCTAAGGCAGAGTCACTCTTTGTAGCACTGTGTATTAAATAAATATTACTACTCCAGTTATAACAGCATTGTACTTACTGGCAAAAGGTATTTTTCTGCTGGTGTCAAGTCTTTAGAATATTTGATAATCCACTCTTCCAGCTCTTTGGTGTTTTTTGCTGGGAAAGCTTCTTTGGTACTTTGTTTGCTTATGGCTAATACTATGTCCACTAACATTGTCTGTATCCTTGTCAGTTTATCTGTGTAAGGATGTTTGTTTTTTATAGCATTTTCCCGGGCAACTCTGTGAACAAATTTTAAGAAACATTATTATCATATTATTAAAGCACTTGATTGTTGTTTTATTACTAGCCTACATACAATTTCCGATTATTACAAAAAAGTTGTGTTAAAAGACTTTTTCATCAGAAATTTGAAAAATCTGAAGACAGAATTTCTTAAATACTATCTTACATCATATCATGGACATATATGATATAAATGAATCACTGTAAAATATGGTTTGGAAATTCTCTAATTTTACATTTAAATAAGGAAAAATGTAATGATTTTGATCTGTATGGCTCAAATAAGACATTAATCTTTTTTAGTGTTTGACTGACTTATTGAACTAAAGACACTCCCATAGCAAAAATATTAAAAATGGTCATGAACTGAGTGGAATTTTACAAATTTTGGTCTTGATAAAAAACTTACGGTAATTCTAAGCAATATATGGGTCAACCTCGATTTTTCTCATATTACAATATAATGTTCCAATAGTCAATTAGAAAAGGAAATGACTAGAATTTCTTGCCGGAAAGCAGTTATAGGGAGCAGGCAACCGCCAGAACGGTCATATATTGCTTAGAGTTACCTATTAGTTATCAGGGGTACTGACGTGATCTGGGCTTCAAATTTGGAACTACTCGAGTTAATTTTTTTTTTCTAAAAGAGCAAGCAGCGCGAAGCGCTGCGCTGCGGGCAGGCATCGTGCGTGATCCTTTTTTTATTAAAAATTTCTGATAAATTGTTTATTACATATTACAATATAATGTAGGTAATGTATGTAAAACAATTTTAAACACATAATTACATGCTGGAAAGCAAAGTAAACCAATATAATCCGCCCAATACAAAATCTCCGTAAAAATCTGGTAAAGGAATCTGTGTCATTCCTTTGCCCTGAATCATTTCAGTATATACGAAGATCACGCACGATGCTTGCCCGCTGCGCAGCGCTTCGCGCTGCTTGCTCTTTTAGAAAAAAAATTAACTCGAGTAGTTCCAAATTTGAAGCCCAGATCACGTCAGTGCCCCTGATCACTAATAGGTAATCTCTCGCGGTTGTCTGCTCCCTATAACTGCTTTCCAGCAAGAAATTCTAGTGATTTCCTTTTCTAATTGACTATTGGAACATTATATTGTAATATAAGAAAAATCGAGGTTGACCCATATATTGCTTAGAATTACCAAACTTACATACACTAATTGTAATTCATTTATAAAATCAATAATAATAAACTCTATATCAGTAAACTACAGCACAACAAAGTCCACAGTACAATTTAAACTCTGTTTTTTCCTTTTATTATAGTGTTCTTGAAATACACTTAGAGGTATTTTGCCCATGTTTAATCATTTCTGCCACTTTTTTTGTTTTGATTGATATTGATTTGTTAAATATGTTAATTTTTCTATACCCTCCAGGCAGGTCAAATTTGTATAACATAGAGCCTATGGCTAATAAAATTAGTGTGATGCCAAGAGATTTTTTTATTTATATTGATTACAAATAAAAAAATATATTTCTAAAACCAATGATGAAGTGGTGTGATGAATTAAACCATCTATCTGTCCTGTAACAGTCTATGATGTTGGTTGGTCTCCGTAGGGTTATACTAAAAACTTAAAATTTAACAATCCTATTTATAAGGAATATATTTTTCCAAGAAGATACACCACAAACTTGTCCCTAATTATAGTTTTACATTAGAGGATCAAATCTAAAACGTACTGCACAAGAAAACAGAATAGCAAAACTAAAATCAATATTTAAGTCAATTTAGAAAATAATAAAATAGTGGAAAATATTTGGAGGCCAACATATGACAATTTTAACAAACTAGTTTTTTTTACAATATTACATATTACAAATCCCATTCTTCGCCGCACCTATTTTCAGAGCTATTTCGATTTTAAGGACTATGTACTGAAAAAACCTATGGATGGGCCCCCTTAAAAACATACAACCCTCATTCTTAAACTGCGTCTATTTTCAGACATCCATAACTTACATTTTCTATATTTGGCTCGTAAAATCAATATAGCTCCAAAAATAGGCACAGCCTAAGAATGAGATTTGCAATAAAATATAGGAGACTATATTTAGAATGTGCAAATGATGTTTCAATAAAATCGGCCACTACATTTTTGAGGTTCAGATCCATAACTTAGTTTCAGTTTTTTGTCCCGCAAAATCAATATAGTTTCAAAAATAGGCCGAGAACCAAGATTAAGGATTGTAATATAATATGACTAGAATGTGTATGCAAAGTTTTAATTGGCCTTAAAATCAATATTGTACCAAAAATAACCGCTGTGAATGGCGATTATTATAATAAAAGTTGACTTTACTAATTTCAAACCTATACTGGGATTCTATATTAGTAGGTTCTATAGACGTTTTGTATTTGTAGTAGTTATCTTCAGGTTATAAAATTAATATAGATTTTGTATGTGATTAGTTCAGGAACTAGGAGTTAGGAACTAGGTCAGGGTACTTATTCTTTACATGGATGGAATCTATGGTCAGTTTTCACGTTGGCAATGATTTAAGGTGTGGTATGAAATAATTTTTTGTATCTTGCACCACTCTTCTGATAATAAATCACACAATGTACTATAATGTTATCTTAAAAGTGAATATTAAATAATATTCCTACTATGCTTTGAATACTACAGAACCCACAGTAAACACATTTTTTCATTTTTAGTATTAATGGACTTAGTTTATTTATAACCTTTGAGCTTGAATATTTTTGTGAATGCGTTTAAAGCATTTACCAATTCAATGACATGGTGCAACTGCATCAGACTTAGTTATTGTTAGTATTTATAATGTGTATCTTTTATAAAATAGAAAATCTTGTATAGCCTATTTTTATAGTAAAATTTATCAATGGCAATAAATACTCTTGATTAGGAAAAGTTTTATGATTTTTATAAAAAATATATTATTCATTCATCTTACAATTTACTGCTTGGGTAAATAAATCTTTGGTCTCACATAACACGGTGTGGTTACAGTGGTATTTTCAGTGAACTTGCTAAAACATTTTAAAACAATTACTGTACCAGCGAGTTTGCAAGTCTGCCAACTACATTACTCACCCGAGATGACATAACAATTCGTCTGTATTTCCAATTGCATGAAATATTCTATCATCTTTTGGTAACTGCACATCGTTTACTAATGAGTATCCACAGTCACCTTCACGTGAGAAAGGTAACACAGGCTCTTCTACTGGTGTGGTCTCCTTCTGCTGGCTTCCCCTCTTTATGGGAGTTGGAACTACTGAAAAGAGGTAACATCATTTACAATCTCTTTTCCTTAGTTCCATATACTTAAATTAATATTCATTAATCATTTACCTGGGGGTAGGGTATGATAAGCGGACCCGGTTTTTTATATCGAAGAATGTAGTTTTCGATACCTAATATTCGCATCTCAAATCCTAGACTATCAATCGATATAAAAGTATCTATAGTCCTCAAAAACAATCATAATGCTTTAAATTTAAATATGAATTTAATATTTATAGTGATCAAACAAATTATTATAACAAAAATTAGGAAAACTGAAGGCAACCATATTTGCAACCTCTCACAGTTAACAGTTGTTTCTTTCCCACAAATTTCACATAATGGGGTTTTCGGAACGAGTCCAAAATGTTGAAGCCACAAAAACAATATATTTTATTTATGTCTCATCATCTTTCAAAGCAATGTCTTGTAGTTTTCTAAAATTGAAATATTACCCTATGTGTATTATTTTAAAGTGTTTACAGCTATTGATATAGACTATTTAAGTTAATAATTCAAAATAATTAATCAGTATTGATTGATTATATCGATGGTTATGATTAAGTAATATCATTTGCCAATTTCGATATAAAAAAACCGGGTCCGCTTATCGTACCCTACCCTTACCTGGTATTCACATGGATTACTTCAATGTCACTGCAGTTACTTAGAAATATTTAAACTATTGATTGTTAAAACATTTGACCTTTAGATATTCATAATTAATAATTTTCAGTTGTTTTTATTTTTAGGATAACAATATTAGAAATCAAATAGTGTTTCCTTGCAAGTGAAGTCAAAACAAAATACAACTATACAAAAATTGTACTTGAGAATACTTCTTTTAAACACTAACTTTAGTTTAATAAATAAATTAACTGTCTATTTTAGTATTACATTTAGTCGGAAACCACACCATGACATTAATAAATTAATGTAGATTTGATGACATCAGCATGTGCAGAAATACTATTGCAGATTGGCTTATTGGGCTACTGTATAATAAGAGGCGGGTAGGGTCCAATAAGCGGACCCGGGTTTTTATATCGAAATTGGCAAACGATATTACTTAATCATAACCATCAATATAATCAATCGATACTGATGAATTATTTTTAACAACTTAAATAATCTATATTCTGAACAGCTGTAAACACTTTCAAATAATACAATTAAGGTAATATTTTAAATTTCACATAAGTAACATTGTGTATTAAAATGGCCGTAAATCTTAGGAAGCTTCACGAAATTGCTTTAAAAGACGATAAAATATGTTTTTTATGGCTTCAGGATGTTGGGTTAGTACCTAAGAATCCATTATGTGATATTTGATAACAAATGTAACTGTCAGAGGAGCTAACATGGTCGTCTTCAGATGCAAAAAAGAAGGTAATGGTGGACACAACTTTAGTAAAAACGTTTTCGTTCTGTTTTCATTTAGTTAAAGTTATGAGTTTCCCTGATTTTGGTTATGTTTCATTTATTATTTGTTATCATTAAATTCACATTTTAATTTAAACATATGATTGTTATTACTTTTATATCGATTGATAGTCTATGATTCGATATGTTGTTGGCGAAGTGGCTTATGGTTAGGTATCGATGATTATATTATCTTCGATATAAAAACCGGGTCCGCTTATTGGACCCTACCCTAAGAGGCCACCACCACAATAGAATCATATTTGTGATTATCTAAAGTATAGAAACAAAAATGTCACGAATTACGTTATATAAAAACTATCTAAGTTATGTTGTATATCTATAAAATGTAACAAACAAAACAGTTTAACATTTAGTTAATTTTTACTGTTTTTAAGGATATACTATGATTTTTATTGTGTTGTTGGTGGCCTCTTATTATACTGCAGCCGGCTATCGTTTTGTAGAAGTTTGTTTTGTATGGTTATAAAAATTAAAGTATTATCATTTTCTACAATCTTAAATACATATATTTCTTTTACGTATATAAAAATATAATTTCACTATAATACAATCTTCAAAACCTATTAACGTAACTCAGTTCAACAGCATCAGTTTCCAAATTAATTCAAAGTACAATCATGTGTATATTTGAGTAATATTTGGTAGCAAGTACAACTGTGATGTACATGTTTTACACCAGTGTCAGAATATGTTTATCTTCTAAAACAGTAAAATGTAACTAACTTAAATGGTACTGTTTGAGTAGAGTATCATATTATTAATTTCACAGAATTTAATTCAAACAAATAAAAATCATGTGTATGGTAATTCAAGTAATGGCTGCAAGTACAGTGGTTTATCTTAACACATATATATATTTCAGAATAGTAAACAGTAACAACTAAATGTTACACAGTTTAGTTTGTTACATTTTACAAACATACATAGGTAGTCTAGATAGTTTTTTGTTCATATTTAATTATTAATTTTTGAGATAAAAAACAGTCAAATTATACTGTAATTTGAAATATCTATAGCACAATTCAGTTCGAAATATCAGTTACAGTAGTCAATGATAATGATTTGATTTTTCATGATGGCCACTTATTATACTGAAGCCAGTGGTTGTGTAGCAGGCCAACTGTCACATTTGTCTCAAACCTTTTTAGCTCACATCGATGGAGCCTTTATATTCATCTGAAGAACCCACTGAATTATCTGGACTGATTCTAAGTAGAAAACAAGCAAGAGATATGCTGCCACGCATCTGAGGCTCTGTTTGGGGCTTAAATTAATTTCACTGTGCTATACAGTAATAAAAACTCTTCTCTTATCGAACAATGTTTTACTCCACCAACTAACACTGTGTTAATGTGGGAAAACATCAATAGTTTAGTGCATAACATTTTTTAATTGATTAAGAGCTTTCTGTTCATCAGGTAAGAATAGGCAAACTTTTATTGATTTTTAAATCAGAAGCAATTATTACATAATTTCCCATTAACAATATTCAGAATGATAAATGTGTTTACATGTGCCCACTCAGGGGGATAACATGTTGTAGGGACTACTCTTTACATAAAACATGGATAGAATACTGTATAGTACTTACTATCTTGCAGATAAACAATCGAACCCCACAAGGTACGACTTTCCTTAGTTTTTGTAAAAGCTTCCATTACCTAGAATAATTGGTGAATTAAGTTTCTTATTGAAGAATTCACAAACTACCATTACTTTGAAACCACCCTTAACAGAGTAATCTATATTAACTTTTGTAGTATATATTTATGGACATTAGAACAGACACATCCTCAAACATAAAACAACCAAATGCCTGACTCTTCAAGAACTATTCACTCATCACTCTAGTCTCCACTACCTTCCCCTCAAACGATTACTTGGAATCCCTAATAAGTAATAACCAAGTGAATCGCACTGTAAAAAACACAGCCTGCAGAAAAGCTGAAGGCTAAATTAGTGAAGAGTACTGTTTTCGGTGTTTCCGCTACGTTTTGAAAACAGTGTTGCCAATAAATTGTTGCAATACTGCAATATCTACGGAAGTAGCTTGGAATTGAATTGATGGAGTATGTGATAAAAACGATCCCCTTGGTAGACGCGGCACTGTAAAAAAAGATGACGTCAAAATCTTACGTACGTTCATAAAAAGTCATATCTTTGAATGTCTATAGCAAAGTGATTTTTTTATTCTTTGTGGCAAAGATTTTAATATTGTGGATTTGGCGATGAGCAGCAATATTTATAGTTACTTATAATGTTGTACTCAATACAGAGTTTGAAATAAATAGCGTCGTTAACCAAGTATATACCCAGAAAAAAATCTGATGGGGATTTAAAACCTTGGTCTTATGAAACCCCAACTAAACATCAACATTGTTGTAGTGCATTTCTATACGCTGGCTAAGGCCCGTTAACTAACATAGTATTTAATTTCTCTTCTTTTGTAGAAAACCCTTCAACTTACTCGGGTGTTCCATATGTAGTAAAATACCTAAATCTAATGAATGCCAGACAAAAACATAATGCCTAATTTTATATTTACTTATTATATGATATTAGTAAACATGTATATTTAAATATTCACGTGAAATCCCAAATACTATGACAAAATAAATCTGTAATAAATCAAGATTGGTATAGTTTAGTTACAATGCAGCAAGTATAATAATAAATATATAAGAACACAGAGACCTGATAAATTAATATAATTTAACGTCGAATTAAATTTTTGGTAATTTTATAAATAGCAACAAAATATTAATTACTTCTGCAATGAAATTTACAGTACTTTAGTAAATTTGTACTACAACATAGTGATGCTGCACTTGTATTTTTATTACCACCTCGACATTTCGTGTTTTTATAAACTCGATAGTAATATAAGGGTATATTAACTGAGTTGCAATAAGAAAGTTACTATAAACCGAGAAAATAAAAATAAACCTTTGATAAGATATGATGTCAGTAGTGAATAGTAGGACGATAGTCCTCAAACTGTCTACACGACTATTTTCAGAGTTTCTGTATTATAGTAAAACTTCAGCAGAGACTGTGTCAAAACTTTTATTGAGGCAGCGCACTTAAAAACGGTACTATACCGATTATTAAAAACAAACATATACCTCGCAGAGTCCATTTGAAAGTGAAAATATTGAATCACCTATACAAAATTCTGTATTAAATTACTGTATCAAACACGCAATAAATTGTAACTTAAAAGATACTTTATCTCGTGTTAATTAAAAATGAATATTATATTATATATTAGAATAATGAATCTTGAACTAAAACCCTTCTTAAAAAAGGGTTTTAATACACAATTCATTATTTTAACATAAAGATAACTATAATGTGGTGTTAATAACGTATATATTATAATATCAGAAGAGCCTTCAAGTTGAGAAACTGCTGTAGTTTAGTCTTAGTTGGAATCGAGTGAGAACTTTATGACTTAGTACAGACTGTAGATTCATGACTATCGAACTATCGATATAGTTATAATTGATCAATCGATGGTCGATAGTTTAGTTTGTTATTGTTTTGTATAAATAAAGGCGATTGAGGTTATGTTGAGTTTTTAAATTGAAAATATCATTATATACGTCTGTATTTATAATTGATTTTTATTTTTCAGTGAGTTGAAATGAAACGCAGAGTTTGTCATCACAGGTATTGGTATGATATCACCATTGGGTCACAACAGTAAACTGTCTTGGGAATCAGTTTTAGCAGGTAGAAGTGGAATTTCTCAAATAAAGAATAATGATTATATAAAAATTCCATGTAAAGTTGCAGCGTTTGTAAGTGAGGAGACTTTAAACAAAGAAGACATAGTAAATAAATACTTTACAAAAGGTGAAAGGAGGACAATGTCTCGAGGAACACTGTTTGGTATGTTAGCTGCTGAAGAGGCTCTACAGGATGCCCAATGGAAACCAGATGACACAAAAATCTTTGGAATCGACTGGTGCGTTTGTGTTTGGAATGGGTATGGCTGATTTGGTTCATATTTGTGAAAACTAGGGAAGCTCTGAATTTAGGGTACAGTCGTGTTTCACCATATTTTTGTACCTAGGATTTTAACAAACATGGTGGCTGGACAGATTAGTATTAAGTACGGATTTCAAGGACCAAACCATTCTGTCTCTACTGCTTGTGCGACAGGTGCTCACTCAATTGGCGATGCATTTAGACTCATCCAGAATGGGCATGCCGATGTAATGGTGTGTGGAGGAGCTGAGGCGAGTATTAGTCCATTATCCTTAGCTGGATTTTGTAGAATACGAGCACTTAGTACAGCTTACAATGATGATCCCTCCACATCTTCAAGGCCTTTTGATAAAGATAGAGATGGATTTGTTATGGGTGAAGGTTCTTCTATTTTAGTTTTAGAAGAGTTAAATCATGCATTGGCTAGACAAATACAAATATATGGTGAGATTTTTAGGTTATGGCATGTCTGGGGATGCATCACACCTAACTGCTCCGCATGGAGAGGGTAAAGGTGCTGTACTTGCCATGGAAAGGGCAATTTCGGATTCAAACATTATAAAAGAAGAAATCACTTATATTAATGCGCATGCAACTTCTACTCAGTTGGGTGATGCTATTGAGTTAAAAGCAATTAAATCATTATTTCAAGGTCATTCGCCTGGCATTGCAATATCTTCCACTAAAGGGGCTCATGGACATTTATTAGGTGCGGCTGGAAATTTTAGAAGCATGTTTTACAGCCCTTGCTTGTTTTTATGGCTTAATTCCTCCAACTATTAATTTTAAATAACGTTTGTGAAGAAGGTTATGGTCTAAATATAGTTGCAAATTCTATGGGAAAATGGCAAAATGAGAGAAGGATAGCTTTAAAGAATTCTTTTGGTTTTGGAGGAACTAATGCCTGCTTATGTATATCTAGCATTTAATTGTACACATTTGTTTTTGATTAATTTTCTTCAAAACAAGTCAATGTTTCTTGGTAGCCTATAGATGTAACATAATTTTGGTTAATGCATCCTGGACTAGATTCAAATCTAATTATGACTCTGAATTTTATAAATTGAGCCTATACCCTCCATATAAATCATATGGAGAAAAGCATATAGCAAGAAATGTAACCTTGGCAGAGTTCAGTGATGCAACCACAAAGTATTTGCAGCACCCTAAGGGTAAAAGGGTTAGTAAAACTGGTCGGGGTAGAGTTAGTAAATAGTGTTTTATTATTTATTATCTGTGACAGTAATAACACTTTTTGGCAGTTATGATTTCATACACACTAGGAATCGTATGTTGAATTCATTTGATCAATCTTAATTCTGTAAAATGTATGCATAATTTTATTATTATTAATGATATTAAAATAATCCCACAGTATACCTTTGTAGAATCAAGATTAGTTCATGTAATATACAGTATTGATTAAACATTTTTTTTATTGAGGAAAAATATATAGGTATTGTACATTTTGTTAGGGATATTTGTAAGTGATACGAATAGGGATTTTTATTTTGTAAATTAATAAATCATAATCCTGCAATTTAGTTATCTGTATTTTGGTAAGCTGTGTATGTAATTTTTAATGCTATGCAATATCCAGACAAATTTTTGTCTTGAGCAAAAACAAGCCAAATTTTTGCAAAAATATAAGAATTATTACTATCAATGTTTGGTTTTTAAGAAAATCAGATTATAACCATTAAATTGTAATCATTTATGAATTTAATTTGAGTGAAATTTGCAAGAGTTATAAAATAAAAACAATGCTATAAGTACTATTAAGTGTTTTTATAAACCTTCAAGGACACCTCTCCAAAAGCACACTATAGTTTTCTCTACTTTGACAAATTATATTATGTCATGCTATAGTTCTATATATAGGTCTTAAAATTGTGTTTTCTTCTCCCTTAAAATTGACGTTTCTAAGTTTTAGACCATTTGATTGCAAATTAAAAAAAAAAAAAAAACAGCTTAAAACATATTTTAAATATTAAAAAATTATTTACTCTAGAATGGGTGATTGTAGGCACATGTATTTTTGTACATTTATAGCTCATAACATAAGAGAAGTTTGGCTAGTCGTATATAAAAATAAATTAAATCAAGAGCCCTGACATAACTGCCACAGTTTGGCTTTTATAATTTAATGATCTTTATTTTCAGGTGATAGAAATGAAATATTTATTATCAGACATGGGACGTGATAATCAAATTTTAATAACAATTGAAAATGTTAGGTTAGTGACACAAGTACCAGGAATATTGCCTAAATGGCTAAAACCTAATGCTGTACAGAAATGCTTTTTTATGGAAGATCCGAAAATCAAACTCGGAACCATTTACTATATTACTTTAGGTTACGCTCAGTTAATTATTTGATATGAGTTTGAAACTGTTGTTTCCGAACCAAGTAGCATTACTAAGGTGAGGGATATAAACCCCTTCCAAAAGCTCTAAAATAACTACAAAATATAAGCTTATGTATAACAGCAATGCACCTTGTTTGAAATACAGAAGTTGAATGTTTGAGTTTGAATTGAGCGTATATAATTGATTAATTCATTCCCTCTGAAGTATAGTTCTAGTTACAACACTGTTCCAAAACTATGTGTATATATACAGTAATCCTAAAGTGTAGTATTTACACAGGTTCTTTGCTTTTTAAATAATACGCCAGAGGCTACAGTGCATTTAAAGTAGGCTAACAAGCTATGAATGTTGGATGTATACATCAGTTACAATAATTAATCCAAAACCGACCAATGTATTAGTTAAGAAAATAGTTACAATTTTTTAATTTTTAAGGGTTTTATTGAAATTGTTACAAATAGTTGTTGAGAATTATATTCAAGTATAAGCACACTCGTTTAAACAGTGCATAAAGCATCTCGAGATGGAGTTATGACTGGGACTGGTGAGGTTTCTAGTGTGTAAGAGAGTTCTACTCACCAGAGGAATATTCTGACGGTGCATTAGTATATTTCCTATATTGTTTAAAAAGTTCCCATGAAACATTATTGTCTTGTCTAAAATCGCATATGAGTCTTCCTGTAAGAACATTCTTTATCAAATAGATTTGTATATCAGTTGATTTCAAATGTAAGTGAAAATTTATAAACAAATTAAAATGTCAGATGCCTTCTCAATAGCTAAGAGAGACACCAAACTTAATATTATAATATTATTTATATTGTGTATAATATTATTTATATTATACACAATATAAATAATATCCCACATTTCACTTTTTTAACAGTCTGTCTTGTTATTTCTTGACCTCTAAAACTATTTAAATCATAGTGTTGCAATTTGACACATATATTTGCTGTAAGTACCTATGTTACTACTAAGTACTACTGCAAAAACGTTAATTATTTAAAAATTTTCATGCCAAATTTGACAAAAAACCCATGTAAAAATGAAATTACGTATAAAAAGGCTAAATGTTTAGTTTTCCATGTGTTTTAATTAGATAAATAAATGTCAGAAAATTAATTTTTATTATTTAAATAGATATGAATATTATGTAATTTGATTGTACGAAAGCAGTAAAAATTTTATTTCTTTGATTTATAATTGAATAATAACAATTAATGTGATATTTTTATGAGCTAGCTTTTGTTTCTTAATTCAAAATTTTGATTTGGAATTTTATAACGGTTGTCAAAATACAGTGACGATTGTTAGATAAGTATTATAATATTGTAATAGCTTTTACAGTCCTAAAATATTGTTTCACAGTAAAGTACAATTTGTGGCAGAGAAACCATGTATAGTGGTGACGATTAAAACCCAGTTGCTGTATGTTTAAGTGAACGATTTAATCATAAATAATTGATATTAATAACAATTTGGGGAATTAAGTTTTGAAACTTAAAACAATTTATGTACATAAGTTAGTAAAAATGTTAATGAGCTATGTTACTTTCATCTGTTGAATTCCAGAGAAATAATCTTTTCAGTATTTAAAGAGTTACCAAAATTTAAAGTTTAACTTAAAAATGTATTTTTATTACAACTACTTTTTATAACATTTTCCTCTCCAAACACAAGTAGTAACTCAAAAGTACAAATCCCGAATTTTGAAGATAGGCAAAAGTAAGCTTCTGTCTTTCTTAACCAGTTTCTCTTGAATAAATGTTACACATCCAAACATTGAACAGCCAAGAAAACAAATCATACTGATCTCTCCTGAAGTACAGGGATTTTATTTCATTCTCTGATTATTATTGGTTAGACTGTTCTTAAAGAGCTTTGGTCTTCTTTATTACTGAATTTAAAATTAAAACAGTGCTCACTGGCTTTAGATTATCCAAAACCTAGCAGCTTGATGGGACTTTTTCTTCTTCATGGCTGGTGATTTTCTCTGGTGTCAGGGACATACGAGATAGTTTATTTTGAGTTTAAAACAATTGATTAGGTAAGGTTAATTTGATTTAATTCAACGATAGAGGACAGTAGTAACTATTAATGACGCTGTGTGTGGAATGGGAGAGGCAGTCACTACTTACCTTCTATATTGTGAATATAACTGTTTGTAGCCTACACATCTAATTTGCAAATAAAAGATGAATTAACAGCTGCTTGTGCTAGATGTACCCAGTATTACGTTGTATTATGCTCATTGAGCGTACTGAAAACTTCAAAAAATTTCAAGTTCCTCCTCTGGGATATGGGTTGAGAAACTAATGCTAATGTTCCACTTGCAGGATGGTGCTGAGCTCTCTCTTCCACTCAACCTCAAAATATTATGTGCCTCGTATGAAACAACAATCTCACCTACTTACAACTAAAGAACATACTAATAGCCATTTCATCTAAGAAGGGCATTGATTGTCAGCTGCACTAGTGATTTTTGTGGTGATCGAAATGGGAGGGTATCAAAAGAGTTAAAAAATGCAAAAATAATAATTTTTCCTCATAATTTTTGTAGCTAGACACACTTGAAAACCAATTTTCAGACAGGTAAGTGTTAAATAAGCATCAGCTGACCATATGTAGGGTCTTAAAGTGGTGACTTCAGACTCTTTCTAGTTGTCTCATGTAACGAATGGTTGTGTGAGACAATCGGTTTTTATTAAATCAATTTCTTTCTTTTGAAACATTCACCTACTGACTTCAAGAAAATCCGGGTTGAGTGCTTAGTAAGCGCGTTGACAGGGGCTTTTCAGAGAGAGTATGTAAATAAACTTTAGTTCATTTCTGCAATGTCCTGTTAAGCATTGTGAAAGACAATCAATAAGGAAAGCTTTAAGTGACTGGCTATTTCTTGGAGTTTCAGGACAGTAATTGCAGTGCAATACAGATAGCATTGTAAGAAATTAAAGGTAATCAGTTTGGTAGATGCATAGCAACAAGCTATTATTTCCGACAAAGGCAAAAAAAAATATAGATCTGTGTGGAATGTAATAAGTAACTAGTAAAGTAAAAATTCATGACATTGAATTAGGGAGCAGGGTAAAATCAACTGAAGAATCAAAAGAATTTTTCATATACACTTGAATACTCACAAGACTACCTTGGCTCTTAACAGACCAGGATGGAATTCATTTTTAATAAATTTAATTAGACACCAGTTCCTCACACTGAATTATACTAGTCATCACAGCACTAAATCCAGAGATTGTTAGGATTGTACAGTATTCCATGAAATGTTTATTTACTACCAGCACATTCTTTGGAGAAACTACATTCTGAATTGATAAACCTGGTCCTTAAAAATTGCAGTCCTCGAGAGAAGCTTAGGTATGTAAAAATCAGTCCTATTTTTAAAAAGTAAAAATTACTTATGTTCATTAAACAACTTATAGGTCTATTTATTTACTAAGACTTTCCCAAGTTCTTGAAAAATTCATGCTACACACTTGCAAGTTTCTTGGATAGTTAATGATTTTAAACTAACGGACAATTTTATATATGTGGGGATTATTAACAGCAACTTATTCCTTAATTGATTTAGTTGTCTCCTGCCAGTATAGAGATTATGTAATATCTCTGCCATGTGATCTTGGTAAAGTCTAAGATCTGTGTAAAACCATAACCTTTTTTGTTGATTTCTGGTATAGAAACAAAGTACAATGTTATCACATCACACCGTTGTAACATTGCAACCACTATTACACTTCATTTCTACCCAAATTCACTATTGGATTTGTTCTAAATGGTATTCGAATGCGTAGTCAAAGATTGTTATTTGATCTTCAATAAAATAATCTATATGAGAGTCAGTACATGGTTGCAGGAATGACAAGAACATTCAAGCACATTTTTTGATTTCATTATTATATAAAAAAATGAATGTTTTTCTGAATGTCCTTTATAGAATTGTAAACTATGTTACCCATTATTATGAAAATTTGTATGTACATGTATTTTTCCATGGAGAAGGTTTATATGCTACGCGCATTGATGTAACTTGCCACCAGGCGGTGTTACAGAAGATAAAAGTTATCAAAGCGCCTGCACATTATAAACTGCAATTATGAGACAGTTACATATATTAAACAGCCAAACACTATTTGAAGGTACTAAGTTGTGTATATTTGTCTTTAAAATAACTTTACGATTGAACTTAAGCTTGAGTGTTAGACCACTTTATAATAAAGTACGTGTAAAATACATTTTGACAGATTTTCTTGACTGTGGCAACAAAGTAAACTCTACATCGCGGTTGGGAAATATAATTCACTTGAACCAGAAGTGCTCATCACACGGGCAAAGCTTACGGAAAGCGTGTGAAAACCACGGGAATCAACTAGTAATTGATATTATTTCAGAGAAAGCATGTAAAATTTTTTTTTAAGAAAGAAATGAACTTTGAACAAAACTTGTTGGAATCCCAGGCATTGTCCTCACTTAGTTTCAGATACATTTTATTAATAGACTGCAATTTTTGACAAACAGCAATACACTACGAGTAAAAAATGAGATGTTCTCCACATTAGTGCTCTTGAGAGCAATTTTACTTCTAATTTGTGTCAATACATCCATCAGTAAACTAACAGAGCGAAGAGAGCAAAATGCTATATTTTAACACATCGTCAAACTTAAGATCTTCCTCCAAACCACCAAATTGGACTCTACAACTATCGTAGTTCTGCCATCAGAAAAAGAAATAATTGTGGCCATGAACAAAGTAGACTATTTAAGTGAGACCTACGACTACAGACAACCTACAAGTTTATTAAACATGTTGGAGAAAACAATCTCTACAGTTAAATTAATCAGCAACTCAATAATTAGGATCCCTTTCATTAAAGGTCCCTAAAAGATTGATATATAACAAGCATTGCTCATATTAGAATTTGCATTTTATTTTTAAATTAGACTCCTAAATAAGATAGTCCTGCTTGACTCTGAAAAATAGCCCGCCATTCCAGCAACATATTACCGCCACTTTAGAGGGTTAACAACTTAGCATTTTAATTTACTAATTCTAAACTTAATGTTCAACTAGTTAGTAAAATATTTCATTATTTGTTAAACACTAAATATATGTATCAAAAATATATAAACTACTATATTTATGTACTAGCATTCGTGATTAATAAATAACAAGACAAATTTACTGGCTGAGCATTAATAAAGCCTATTACTTAGGGGACTGGCAACCTCATCTTCTCTTTGTCTGTCTACAGGATATCACAACTAATTTGGTTATAGACTTGAAATATTGCATGAAACTTATGTTGCATGAAAATATGCAACATGAAGCTCAAAGATAGTGCATGATTCTCCAGAAGGTTTAGGTATGGATCAGAGAGGCCTATCTAGGCTGGCCACTCAGAATTAATGATTGCTGCCCTTCTATGCAAAGTCGAAAGCTGATTAGCATTAAACATATAACCGTTAAAACATGTTTTATCACACTTTGAGTATGAAAAACTAGTGGATATGTAACCAAAGTACCAAAATATTTTGTGCATACAAAATTATTTAGAACACATTCATATATTAGTTATTATTGATTAGTATTTTTTATCAACTTTACTAGGAGATCCTGAAAAACCTCCCAAAACAGGTGAGTATTTCACAAAAACATATGATGGACACATGGAGGGTTTACACCTGATATAAATCTAAAATTTAAGTCAAGAAACTATATAAAATTTCAATATGTTACATAACACAAAGCAATTACGTTTCAATTTTGATGAAACACAAAACAAACTTAATACTTTTAATTAATGGTTTCCTCGTACAAGACATGTTCCATAGGCCTACCTGTGTTTCCGGAGGTAATTCTCAAGCGTAGCCATTGAGTGCGGAAGCATCTATGAGAACCACCTCATCCCTACACTGAGGCCTCATCACTGACCAGACATCACGCCAGGCTGTGGATAACACGCGGGTCCGCTGGGAGTCCAGGGAGTGCAACACGCAGCGACGTGACTTCTTGGAGCGCAACTGGCTGTCTACCAGGTCGTTCAGGCGGGCACTGAAACAGTCCACAAGCTTCAAACTAAATGTTCATATATTCAAAACTAAAAACTTATACATTATATTTGTATTCATAGAGTATAAATAACAGTTTTACTATCCAGGGTGTCCATGCTACCTGTGCCACCATTAGTATCTTATAAAAATAACTAGATTTAAAGCAAGTTTAAATGAGTCTTCACCTATCTTTTTGTAACAATATTATAATTTTTAAATTTGACCGAATTTTCCAATATGGTGGCTAACTATAAAATTTCTTATGATTTTCGAAGTTGTCCTTCCAGATTGGTGAGCCACAGCTAGTGGCCAGCTAAGTTTTGCATCACCACTTGATGCTGGCATAACCGTGTACGTAACTTCAACTCGTATTTAAATGGCCAGTATTTTATCTTCAACCCTTCAAATAACCGAGATTAAATGCAATTTTCCAACAATTTTCAAAGTTTATTAGCTTTAAATCTTTTTGATTGGTTATTTATTTTTTGCTTTTAAACGTAACAAGTAGTATGTAATTTAAATTATAGGTCCGACCTATTTTAAAAGTATCTTAAGTTTCAATTAGGTCTCTAATATCAACAGAATATAATCTTGTTTCCATATTTAGAAGGATTGCCTACACCAAATGCACTAATATTTTAATTTTAATAAACTGAGAGGATACACTATAGAAAAACTCTAATGGCACCGACACTTGGATAGAAAAAAAACTCTAACAATGTTAACTACGGTAGGTGCTGCAAATAGAGAAAAATGAAATACAGTTCTTCATTTGACCGAGAGATTGCAGCACTGTTCAACTAAAATTGGAGAGTGGGCACACCGAGGGCCATTAAAAAGTGGTCCGGGCGACCCAAGAGGACAATTGCCCTTGTTCAAAGGGTTAAAATTATTGAAAAAAATTCGGGTATCTTTGCAGAAAACACAGAACTGAATCTTACCTGTGACCATGTAGCAGTGTGCACAGCAGGTGAGGCCACCCAAGGTGATCGTCTTGCAGTGTCAAGTACCCCTCCTTTAGTATCACCAAAGGATCCAATGCCGGGTGCCCCGTTTTCATCAATTGATAGAACAATCTCTCCACACTGAACAGAACAACATTTGTTCAATTCGGTGAGCTGACATAAATCTTTCAATTGTGATTCTAATCAAGCAAATAAGTATTTTACTTCCAATTATAGTAAGAAACATTAACTTAATATTTAAATTACAGTTAAAATACCATCTCGACAATCAGCCAATACAAATGTTTTAGTTTCTTTGTTTACCAAAATATGATAATTTTCTAACCATTAGTTTTGCGTTTACTGCATAAGCAACTATGTCTCTCTCTCTCACTAGGTAGAGACATTTCTATAAGGTCTCAGCCACGATACGAGTGGTAAGCGGTGGGCGATGAACGTTGGATTGAGTGGCGACCTTAAAGTTTAATGTTTGTGTTGTACATGGGGAACACTCACGACAGACGTGAGCGGCAGCAGGGCGGTACCACATGATGCCGCTTATTCACCGCTAATTCTAGACAATAATGTTTCTCCTGCCTCTCAGCCCTCGGCTCATTCTGTCATTGCTGTGCAACATGTCTGACACAAACACGCCTTTCTTAGCATTGCTTGTTATAGCTTACCTTTCTCCAAAAGATATCGAATCAGACTTGGTAAAAATGCAAACTGAAATCCTACTGTACTACAAAAACGGATATGTCAAACATATATTATTCAAGGAACAACTATTAAACCTGTTTATAGCCCCACTACGACGACCAAATAATACTTATATACATAAAACGACCGCTTTTCCGCTTAATGCGTACTAGTTTAGTGCCACGTTATATAGCTATAGTTCTAGAAGTTTTTTTTTTACTTTAAAACATACAAAAATGGCTAGTAACAATGATTGGGTAGTTGATCAATGATGACTGAACCAGTGATAGTTGGTAGACTCATTCCTGCAGCTTGCAGTAGGTACACTTGCAATAATATTCTTATGTTGAGAGGTTAATGTGTGCAAACAACAAAAAGCAAAATCAATAGGTCAATAATATCAAATTTGGTAGGGCCTACCTATTTTGTTTAGTACTAGATGAAAATAGGTTTTTATTTTGTTAAAAATATACACAATTTAATATATTGAATCAATTAATAAAGATTTCTCATAAACAAATTTAAAATGTGTTTGCCATTATTTTCATACAACTTATCACAATCAACTTTCTATATTGAACTTCAAATATGTTTATCAAATTTTTAATGGACCTTTTACAATCAGAAAGATTAGTCCGACCTTTTGAATGAAACAAGATATTCTCTTACATGATTTTAAACAATAAGATCCCCCTATACATGATACAAGTATGCCTACATTTCTAATTAGCTTTTATTCTTTTAAATTTATTTCAAAGTACTCAATGGAAAGAGACAATATTATTATATATTCTTTGAAAAAAGCTAGTATTGAATTTGTTCTGTTATGCTTCTAAATCTGTGGTAAAAACACAGTTTTTAATGAAATTTCATATAAATTTTGATAGTGCACCCACTGTTTAATATCTTATTAACATATTTCTTTTCACAAACATAACCAGAATAAATAAAATACTACTTATATTGCATTATTAATTAATAATTTTACCTCCTACGGCATCCAACACAAGGTATTGTTTGACTCAGAATATTCAACAAGTCTTTACGGTTGACTTGAAAAGCAAATTTGACCTCTTCAGGAGAAAGTACTTTGTACTTTGTTGTGAACTCATCCAACTCCTTGCCTTTCACAATAGGATTGTCATTCAAAAACCCCATGCTGTTTAAATCCATCACCATCTGAAAAAACAAATTGCAAGAAATTGTGTTGTAAAAATACTAAAAACATGCAGAAGAGATGGGAATAACAGTTTTTAAATGAAGAAGAGGTTATGACACAACTTACAAAACCAACTTTTAACTAACATGTAAGACATTTTACACTAAAATATAGATAAAAATATTTTAAGTACAACAGTGAAATGGATATAATAAGGAACACAATTAAAATTAACGTAAATTAAATAGACTTGTTTTCATTATTTTATAAATTGCAAATACCAGGCAATTATATTTTCCTCCTAGCTTCATTTTGTTTATTTTCAATACTTAAATAATCAGCAAGGAGCATTTATGATTATCTAGTATACCTAATCAAAAATCCAAAATTAAACCTATCAATTTAATAATGACATCGTACATCAAAAGAGGGGTACATTTTTAGAACTCTCTAAAGTTGAACATTTAACTTGAGATAACTTTACTAGGGCAGAGTACAATAAGCGGACCTGGTTTTTATCTCGCTATTGAATAACAGAATTATCAATCGATATCAATGTATCTAAAATATTAAATGAAAGTCACATGTTTCAAATTAATAGAAATAGTTTCAAACAATCGTTATGTCATAATTACTTAAGGAACCATAACCATTAATCAAACGATAAAATTAAGACAGGTTATGAAAAATGTCATTTAAATAATAAAGAAAATGTAACAACAAAACAAACATCTTGAAACCGAGAAAAAGCCCAGTAAATCATCTGTTTTACTTTGTTTAGTTTTTGAAAGTTAACTATTTTTTTTTATTTAAAAGAAGATACTTAAAGATCAATTTGTATTTTAAATATAAAAATGTGTATACAGTTGGTACAGGTGATTTATTTATTGTTCAGATTAATTAATATTGGTTGATTATATCAATGTGTTTAATAATTAAATATAGTTTGATAATTTTCAATATAAATGAACGGGCCAGGCCCTCTTATCGTACTCTACACCTTTACTATGTTCAAATTGATCTTTTAAAATGTCTGATATTTATTCATTTTAACTCTTTAAAGTTTCTGAATTAGAAAGCAAATTCTTTCAAAAATAAATATACAGAATTATAAATTTTAGATATTTATGTTAATATATATTTAACACAATAACTTATGGAAAAGAATTCAATATACATTTAATAGAAGCCACAGTTTCAGCTTTAAAAACCGGTAATATAAACAATTAGCATTGTAGATGTGACTTTTTTTGAACAGATTATACAGACAGAATTGATATTTAAGATTATATAGACAGAATTGATATGTAAGATTATACAGACAGAATTGATATGTAGAAATATGTTCAATATAAAATAAAAAATATTATAAAAATTAAACTCTCAAGGAATGCAGTCATATAAAGCTGATGTTTTTAATTTTACCATATTACACAATCACTAATTTTATGCCTATTGTGTTGTTAGTAACACAGTTCTTCAACAGAATGCAGAGGCAGTGTTACATCAGTTTTTTGTACACATTGTTACATCAGTTTATTGTACATAGCGCAACAGTCAGCAAATTAAAAAATCATGTTGAAAGTAAAAATAATAAATCAAGAAAAATGTTATACATCTTTGAGAGAAAAATTTGGGTAAGTTATGTGTAATATATTACATTTGGAGCATTGCTTGTAGTTAAATAAAATGAAAGAAAATTTAATTACTGGATACCATAAAACACTGCTACTACAGTTAATTTGAATTCTACTTCTAAAGTTAATATATCCAAGCCTGTTCCAGGCAGAATACTATAAGCCTGGTTAAATTATAAGGTTTATATAACTTATTACAAATATCGATACTTTACATATTGAATAACAGAACTGTCAATATTTCTAAAATACTAAAGTATTGGCACATGTTTAAATTAATAGAAATAGTTTAAACAATTACATAATGTCAAAAATAATAAAGGCACCATTTAACCATTAATCAAACAATAATATGACAACAGGTGATAAGAAAATATCATAATAAAGACAGCATACCATAATAAAACATCTTAAAACCAAGAAACACACAGTTCATCACCTTTAAATGTTATTTTATTTACCTGCCCAAAGTTAAATATCCTTATTTATTATTTTAAAGAAATCACTTTTAGAACAAATTGTGTTAGGCCTACAGTTGGTGCAGGTGATTTAGTTATTGTTCAAATTAATTACTGTTGATTTGTTGATCGGAATGATTATTCAATTAGATTTAGTTTGATAATTTCGATATAAAAAACCGGGTCCATTTATCGTACTATATACCTGTTCCCTATAAGGAGTTGGCTACATGGCACTGACAACAAGGTTATGTGAATGTGACTATTATTATTATAGTTAATATTTTATGATATGTTCAAATCTGGTCATTTGGTTTAACACTTTCACTGCCGACAACGTAATTTGACGTCGCGCAAGGAGTTCTATAGACTGCCGACAACGTCATTTGACGGCGCCGACTTTTACAGTAATAAAAACTCATTTAAACGACTATGAAATTCGGCATTGATAGTCATTCGCTAATTCGATGTTTTTGTTTCTTACTCTATGTATTATAATCTATGAAATGTTGTTGGCAGTCATCTGTAACATCGGAAAAAAAGTGGTTTGTTTACCGCTTCGCGTCGGGCGTCGGCTATTTGTTGTCGTTCTGCTACCGTAGTTTCGTCGTCTGCGTCGTTATTGTTTTGCTTGCTTATTACGTTTGTTTATGATTGTTTTGTGAGTAAATACAATGAATCGTAACAGTATTGAAGACAATCAAGTTCTAGAAGAGTTTACTCAGATGTTCAAGTGACAGTGAAAGTGATGATTTATTCCAAGATGACACAGATAATGATCCCGATTTTACTACTGATGGACTTCTTGGAGATGCAAGTAAGTTTGTTGACATTGTATTTTTACTCAAATAACAAATATAAGCAAATTAGTAATAAAAACATTTATTCTTGTGTTTTTGTAAATAATTGGTTTATTACAGAATTTTACAGTTTATTGTTTATTTTATTTTATTTATTTTTTTATTTTTTATTTTTTTATTATTCAAGACTTTCCACACTAAAAAAAAATATTTCAGCATAAGTAAATTTTAATTGTAAACATGTGTAGCTATAGTGTTAGTAATGACAATTCTAAATACAGAAAAAAATAATAAAAAATATATTATGCTACAGACTAGTACATGGTGATGTTTTTTTGGTCAACTTTTTATTTTTTACAAAAAACGTTATGTTTTTAAGTTTTCAACCAAGACTTTCTGTTTGAAAATATTTATGCATGAGCATCTGTGTAGAAAGAGGAAGAACTTAGCTTTAAAAAAATGTAAGTCCTATGGTTTTCTTATAATTAGTTAAAAAATTATATATATATTTAAAAATCGTTTAAAAATGGGGCGGCAGTGTAAGAAAGTTGTCAAAATTAGGAGGCGGCAGTGAAAGTGTTAATTATTACAAATTTTGGCCATCTTTTGACACTGATAATTTTCATCTACAACATTCTGTTTGTATGTAAAATGATGGTTGATTTTGGTGATGTCTACACTGATGACGACAAATGGAAAGAGAACTAACTATTTTATTATACCTAGGCTATCACTAAAATATCAAATTCTCGAAGGTCTGATCACGAATGCCTCCAACCATTACTGCAAGCTAGAAAAACAAGTGACATGGCAAACAAATAAACATTGTAAATTTACCTAAGCATAGCTTTCTAGAATCCTGCATGAAAGGGAAGAAAGTTCCACTTTAATGTTCTACAACGTTAACCTATTTGTTGTTTTTAACTCCTTAACCCTTACATTACTTTCTATAAGGGAACAATTTCACAATAAGTTACTAACATGAATCTCGTAAGCTAAATTCCTACAGGAATGTATGAAATAATTCAAAATATCACACTGCAATTTAACTATCCAAGTTGAGTATTACAATTGAACGTGTTGTAATGAATAATGAATGTCATTAACCACAAGCACTGGTAAATAGAACTATTACTGATGCCGAACTAACCACATAACACTATATAAGCTATCGAGCACATACAAAATAACCTAAAATTGAAATCCGGCTGCAGTATATTAAGCGGCCACCAACACAATCGGATGATTTGAATTATCGACATTCTTCACCACCCAAAAGACTAAAAGCAAAATGTCGGAATAAGTAACGTAATAGATATTTTAAGGAACAATATGGTTTCACTATTTTTTTATATATCTTTTATTAATATAATTTACAAATTATAATATAATATATAAATTTATATAATTCCAACAAAACATAACATTTACTTACTTCATGTATTTTTCAAGGATAAATGTGACTGCTTGTGATGAAACAAAGAAGACACTACATCACTATTTCTTGCCGCCATTAGTCAATAACGAAATACATGATTTATTTGGAATTTATTTCTAAACACGATTTTACTTTGAACTAATTTTGAGTGATAATGTGGAACTGAATTAAGTTTTAGGCTTTTAAAAATCGTATTACAGTGAAGCTATACTTTTATATGTAAAATTAATGTATTTGGGTACTTTGGGATTATACCTGACCACACACCCAGACATGAGTCGTTATTTGACATTTTTGCTTCTACTGATTACTAGATTAGCGTAGAACAATATTTCGTCAATATAAAACAGGAATTGTCTTATCGCAAACCCCTCCCCATCCTTAGACAGAGGTCAAAGTTTGAGCGGTCTAGTAGATAACGTGATTGCAGAGTCTTCGCCGCCCGTGTCAGCTGGTGCATCGCTTTGTTGTACTTCCGTGTTTTACCTCTACATTTCTCCAAACACAAAAATTCAATAAAAACAAACATTACCAAACTAAAACTAAACTCTTTATTGAAAAAACACTCAAAACTTGTTTTTATTCTTGATCACACTCCGCCACCCAAAATGGCGAGGGCCTCCGGCCAGCACCTTTGGCAGCACCAAAGCCCACGCTGATGTCAACGAAAGAAAAACATCCCTATCAGTAAAATATCAAATTCTAGAGGGTCTGATCAGAAATATAAATTGAATTGGAATGGAAAGGCAATTATGTACCGTGCAAATCATGTGATGCTGCGCGGCCTGCCGTAATCGGGATTCTCGAGAAAGATAAGATAACAGCGACAACAATACCGATCACAATACCTGGAAATGCTTGTAAGTTAGTAATTTTGTAATTAAAGAGTTGTTTTTTTCGTTCTATCATGTTTGTTTCTATAAATTTATATTTTTGTGTTCTTCATACTGGTGTGGTCGGTATAATCCCAAAGTACCTGTATTTGTTTCAGATTACATACAATAACTACACTTTATTTAAACGACGTTTGAGCAGCTTGTACTTATGATTGCTTTAGCCAGTCTGAAATAGTATTTCTGCAGGTAACGATGCCGTCAAAAGTACATTCATTAATAAAAAATTAATTGTTTGTTTGATTTCAACTAAAATAGTACACGATTTTTCATTATATTCATAATACCAAATTTAGAATGTTCAAAACAAGTTTTCTCAAGATCATTATTTTTAGATACATTGTGTTTGTTCTTACTTTTCTTACAACGAAACGGTACTTGATTTCCACCTATGCATGCCAGCCCATTTTCCAAAAGTACTACCCAGAAACGCCAAGGGCATTTTCAGCAGTTTTGCAAGCTTTCACTAAATGTATTATAACTTTTTTATTTTTTAACAGATATTGATGATTTTTTACCATTATTTTCTTATGAAATGCCCTTGTTCTGTTGGTAAATTTTAGTTGCTAAAATGTAATTAAAACTTATAAAAAAGTTAAAAATTAAGAAAAAAAAGTTTAAAATTTCCAAAAAACATTTTTTTTTTTTTAGCACAAATAAAGTGGTTTAAAAAAAATGTATGCTGATTTCCTGTTATATCCTAGTAAACTATATCTAACCCTTAACCTAATTACAAAATTTCAAAAGCCACTTTTTAATTACGAAAATTACAAACTTACAAAGATTATCAATTGTTAATGAGGTCAGATTCGCTTAAACTTTTTTCAATGAACTTAGAACATTATAAAACAATGTATTTGAGTAACAGAACTAACATTCCATCAATCAACAAGCATTTCCAGGTATTGTGATCGGTATATTGTGGTCGCTGTTATCTTATCTTTCTCGAGAATCCCGATTACGGCAGGCCGCGCGGCATCACATGATTATTTAAGTTTTTTGCACGGTACATAATTAATTGCCTTTCCATTTACAATTCAATTTATATTTCTGATCAGCCCCTCTAGAATTATATTTACTGATAGATACTATCTCGAGGGATGTTTTTCTTTCGTTGACATCAGCGCGAGCTTCGGAAGCACCTTCGGCCGGAGGCACTCGCATTTTTGGGTGGCGGAGTTTGATCAAGAATAATAACAAGTTTTGTGTGTTTTTTTTTTCAATAAAGAGTTTTAGTTTTTGTTTGGTAATGTTTGTTTTTATTGAATTTTTGTGTTTGAAGAAATGTACGGGTAAAATACGAAAGTACAACAAAGCGAACGGGCGGCGAGACTCTGCAATCACGTTATCTACTACACCGCTCGACTTTGACCTCTGTCTGAGGATGGGGAGGGGTTTGCGATAAGACAATTCCTGTTTTATACTGACGAAATATTGTTCTACGCTAATCTAGTAATCAGTAGAAGCTAAATGTCAACTGTCTGAGGATGGGGAGGGGTTTGCGATAAGACAATTCCTGTTTTATATCGACGAAATATTGTTCTAACGCTAATCTATTAATCAGTTGAAGCTAAATGTCAAATAACGATTCATGTCTGGGTGTGGTCTGCATAATCCCAAAGTACCAATGAATCTAATAAAAGGGGCATAGTAAAAATGCCCTAACAACAAAAGTAATGAGAGAATTACAAACGTAAACAAACGCATAGCAACACGAACGTAACCTCAATCTTGACCAAACAATTCAACAGCTGCGAAGCTCAAATACGACCAAACAAACAGTCCATAAAGGAATTAACTACTTTGTGGTTGCAAAGCAACTAATCGACTATCGATTAGTCAAAATTTCGCGCGGCAATAAGATGAACTATAAGAAAAATTACAGGCGAAAAACGTGACGTACCTATATTACGGCCGTTGGCGATTTTCAGTTGAGTAGCCGACGGCCGTAATACCGGTACGTTGGCATGCAAAGGGTTAAAGGAGCAAGTTCATTATCTTGTAACCATTTAGAACATTGCTCAGTCTTGTCGATGTCACTAGTCTTCTCCTACATAAACGAAATAACAACAGCTGGTAATGACATCACTAGTCTAAATAAAGAAAGCTAGCAATGATTATTTATGAATGTCTATAAGCCAAATGTCAAATTCAATAGTATTGATATTTAAAATCGATAATCATAATCTGATTGTATTTGTGGCCGCTTATGTACTGTAGTTTTGAATCAAACAATATAAACCTTGAACCTAGTATCTAAGTTACTATTTGTGCTAGGGATATATCAACATAATTTTTTACTATTGAGATGTATTACCGTGACCGCTTTTATTATTATTTGAGACAAATACAGATGTCTCGAAGGCACTAGGGCCATATATACTATTTAACTTATTGGCTTGATAGAAAAAATTAAATTTAGCCATTATAAACACTTACAAGCCATTAAAATCAGATATTGAATTTAAGGTACTAACTCATGGGATTTTAGCCTTTTTCAGTAGATGTACGGACACCAAAACCACACTGATGGCCAGGGGCATTTTCTGATCAGTGCTTTTCCAAGCCAGACCATCCATGATCTGAGTTAAAATTAGAGATGGGTGGTATATCACGTATTACTATTGGTAGCATCGTTATTCAGTGGTAACCTATTACTAGGATAACATTTAACAGTAACACACTGTTATTTTAGTAACAGGTGGGCTGAATGATTTGGCGTTCTCGTAACGTCTTTCTGGTATTGGGTTACTCAGTAACGGTTACTGAGTAACAGCCGAGGCTATTATGTGCAAGCAGAGAGGCTAGGAACCAGTTATGTAGTGGAGTGAGCTGGATGGTACGTGGTGGGTGGAGAGGAAGGGAATAAAATACCAGATTGAAGTAAATAATATATATTATTTTATCAAAATAGAAATGTAGACTTGTTTCTGGAAAAAATTTAAACAAACCTAACTTATTCTCATTCAATTGTTCGTTCTCATTCATAATTAATTAGGCTATAAGTAGGCTAGTCTACTAATCTAAATATTACATTGTAGTGAGTTATTTACGTTTAGTTTACTAAACAATAATTGTATTGTGCAGTGCAAATTTTAAATAACCAGTTTATAATTAGTAAATTACATTATTTTGATAATAGGTTATTGACAAATAACAGTATCTCCCATCGATAGATACTGTTAAAATATGACTTAAGTAGGTAGAACCTATGGCATATTTTGGAAATGACATTGAAATGGGTCAAAACCCCTTTCCCATAAATACTGTCAATTTACACTTAGGCCAATTGTAAGCTATGTTAAAACTATATTTAAATTAAAGGCACTTAATCTAGACTTCTCACAGATGGAAAGATAAGTAAAATCAAATTTTTAACACTACAATACTATAAAACAATGTCTAGACCTAGCCGAAAATTACGCCTAACTAAAGTGTAAGTTTATAATAAACTGCCAAGTAAGAGACTACCCTATCTTTAAAAGTAGGTCTACTGAAAATATCTGAATTTTAGCACAATTGAGGGTAATTTTTTAAATGAACAAAGATTTGTGATTTTTATAAAATTTTAATTAACATAAAATAACCAAAATGTGAAAAGATATGATAAAAAGTTTAATTTTTCATGTTAAAACTAGAAACTGCAATCTCAGTTGGAGGACCCACCTACCCGTTCTGGGCTCGTGAACAGGCCTACTTACCGTGAGAGTTTCGTCTATTTGCAAAGGAAGTTGTCTTCTACCCAACTTCTGTTCATCATTTCGGTATACATCAACTAACTTTGCCATCGTTTAAAAACACCTTAACACTGAATTATAAAACTGAAACCACTGATCACTTTCCAAAGTAAAGGAGAAAACTTACGACCGAGAACATTTCTATTTCTACGTGTTTCACTGCTAACTGTATTAGTTTTTCATTTCAATACACATCTTCTGGTTCACTTTTCTCTCTAAATTTCTCTAGACAAAGAGAAAACAACAATTAAACCGTATACAGTAATCTGAAGTGTATGTTTTAAATGTTCATGTACGTAAAGATAAATTATTTCATACTATTACAATTTCAAATATAGGTTTCTTGAATTTTCATTACGAAGCCCATTATTAATCATAAATATAAACGTTAAATGTGTCGAGGAGTTAAACATTTTTTCGCAAAGTTAATAGAATTAGTACACATTTTGCTATGGTATTTTATTAATTTAAAATAAGAAAAATTACTTCATTTTAAGCAATCTTTTTCAAAGAAATTCCAATTTATTACATAAATAATACACATTTAATTTCATTAAAATCTTCTTGAACATTTTTTGATAGCTCATCTGATTAGAATAAATAGTTTGCATTATTTGCATAAGCCAATTACATTTTTGACCATGAACATCTAACTCAAATATGTTAATATTAGCTAAAAATATATATATCTTAAGAACGTATTTTAAAAGTTTATTAGCAGATCAATACAATATTATGATTTGCAATACAAACTATACTAGGTATACGAGTAAACGAGACAACATTTCGCATAACAGGCTTTGGTGAAGTTGCATGCGATAATTATTCAAGTATATGGCTCATTTATTCTTTAAATGTTCTGCAAACAAACAGCCATATGATCAGATATAAAGGAATTGTTTACGGTCCTCAGCCAGACAGATGAGAAGTATTGTCTACCTGCTGCGTAATTGTCTTCATTAAGGCTACAGTGACAAGTCACATCCCATGGATGGATTTGCACCATACTTGCAAATTCACCGTGAAGAATGCATTGTTGTCAATCTAGAAATGAAGTTTCAGGCAATATTTAAATCCACAAATGAAATATTTCTTATTATTTCTCAATCGTTCATATAATTAGATTATCCGTAAATGCTCAGGCAAATCTCATAGAGAGACATGCCCAACACCAAACTCAACGTTGTCTATGTAGAAATCAAGCGAAATTCAAAATTTAACACGCATAGCTCAATTCGTTCTTCAGGCACTCAGTGGTGACAGACACACACGTAGATATCTATACAGAATAGTAAAGTTGTCTTAACGGTTATTAAAATATATAAATGTTTAAGTTCAACTTATAGCTCAATTCATTCTCGAGATTTCACCCCTATTTATAGATTTTCCCAATGCCCAGCAGCTTTTTTTCTAACCTTTGTTAACAATTAAATAAAATTAAAAATATCTAAACATAAATTTCTGAATTGCAAATGAATTAAACCTGTGTTTTAATAACTGAATCATTCAATGCATTCAAATTCGGTTAACCATAGCTTAACCCTCTTTCTGAGTAGGTATACACTTTTACTATTTTTAACGTCATCGGGGAGTTTATTTCACACTTTTGAACTTAGAAAGTAAAAAATCGCGTGAAATGTAAAATTAGGTTTAGGTAAATTTGAATTAAAAAAAAATCATATATTGACTACGATATAAAACAGATTAAATTTGCATGAATTTTCGGAGGCCAGGTGGTAGGAACTTTTTTATTGAAAGAAATTTAAACTCTGATCAATATTTAGCAATGCTTCGAAACTATATAATTCATGCCTTTCGGAATATTGCTGGTGATAGCTTTGGAAGACTCGCTGGTTCCAAAATGGAGCACCTCCTCACTTTGGTTTAGACCATGGAGCTTAAAAAACATGTATTCCTCGGTAAATGGATCGGTAGAAGAGGCATAGTAGAATGGCTGGCACGATCTCTGGATTTATCCTTTCTTAATTACTTTTTCTGGGGCCATTTGAAAAATCAAGTTTACCGAACCAAACCGCAAGACTTGCTACAGCTAAGACACCGTATTGTTAAAGAAGCTACGCGTTTTTCACAAGATTCAATAAACAACGCGTTGTCAGCATTTTATCATGGACTGGGCTATTGCCAAGGAGTCGATGGGAAACAATTTGATCACCTCCTATAGCAAACTAGGTAGGGGACTTTGTGTTGCTATTGTTACTAACTACTAAAAATTGTTAATGTAATGTACCAATTGTATTAAATTGTAATTCTGGGGTAACTGGATTACCGGTGGAAGGAGTAGGCCCAGAAGAATGATAAGGACTGGACAGCAGTACAAAGGAGGCTTCTATCAGCGAGGCGCGCATCGCAGATGGGAGTGTTTGATAACGAAATTGAGAGGTGGGGTGAGGTAGACGTGCCGTACCTCCCGTCTCAGTTGATCAGTAGTAGCAGTAACGAGTAAAGTCTTTGAAAGTGCTTAGAGTTATTCTTGCTAATCGTCATCGAACCAGCGTGTAAGTGAACCTTTTAACTGGAGTAAAGTCAATATTCATTCTTAATTATTTTGGGACTTAATGGGAATTTAGGAACTTGTCCTTTTGATCTGTGCAATATAAAACTTGTTGTTGCAGTGAGCACATGCATATAAAATTTTATGTAAAAATACTAAAAGAGTTTTGTGGTTGTTCAGATGCTTTCAGCAATTTTAATTCTCTAACACTGAAGAATTCTATATTTCTCTAACACTTAAAAGAAGTAATATTTAAAGTAAAGTAAAGAAAATTAGTAACAAAATAAAATTGAATTTTGAAGATAAATTAAAGTGAAGAATTGCCGGATCAGATTAGAGTGTGAAAGTTTTGAATTTTGAATATTGAATAAAAGACAAGCTGTAAGAACTTTGTACATTTTTTGAGTGACGAAAATAATTACAAGTTTGAATTTAAAAGTCATCAAGAAGTTTTTATTTTCATTTTAAAATCCAGTAATTATTTTCAAGAAGAAGTTTTTATTTTAGTTTTAACTTTATCTATTTCAGAAGATTTTCGTTTTCCTTTTTGAACCTTCACAAAAATTTAAATTTCAAAGCTAACCCCTCATGTGCCAGTAAAACGGTACAGTAAAATAAAATTAATTAAAGCAACTTCCTGAATTTTATGCCAAATTTACAGTTTTACTTTAAAAATATTTGAACTGCCACCATTTTTGTAACGGATAAAGCTTTTGAAATGCCGTTTGCGGCATCATTCTTTGCTTGACTAGACTTTTTAAATTATGCGTTGTAAGCTATGCTTACATTAAACATTTTCTACTGACTCCCTCGAAGGACCGTTCCCATAGAAGAATGGCAGGACACTGAATACATTTTAAAGTAGGTGTTTATGTACAATAATCATGAGTGAAATGTTGTAGCTTTATCTGATATGGTTACAATAAAATTAAGCAATTCTTGAACTTGCACATTAGATCAGTATTGAAACTTGGGAGTGTCACCATTTTGTTTTGGACTAACCAAGTTAAAGTTTGTTGAAGTTTAATTTGTGACATGATATTCTACTAATTAATACCTTTTAAAATGGTATGCACATCGACCTAAGCTACATTTAAGTCTTTTCCACTGAGTCCGACTCCTTACGGGCCATCCTCCTAAGGTGGCAATGAGTTACTGGTTGGATCAAAAAGTTCAATTTTATGCCCTGTGTCACTGTAGAAAGTTTTATGTTTGTACGTTTTTAAGTATAGAAGATATTAGACCGTTTCAAGACTTTTCAACACCCCTGTATATATACGACTACGCTGCTATAGTCTTCAGAATACTTATGTCGAACATTGCCTATATTGTGTAATACTACTTTAAGGAAAATTGGTTTTACACCTACAAATAGTGAACATTATTTTCGTATTAGCCGATATCAATTCTGCATGGTTAATTACAAGCCTTGGGATAGCAGTCGAAAAAAATGAACATCGAAAATTTGAAGTTAATAGAAAATAAAATAATACTTCTAATTAAACCACTCTCCTGTCGAGGAAACAATGCATTACATCACATATCTTACATTTCCATTATTAGATTGATATAAATTTCTAATAACATTTGTTTAGCAGCTAATAACTCAACTGTTAAAGTATTAATTATTTTTTAAGCGTTATCTTTTGTAGTTTAATTTTATGTGAAAATAACATAATCATAAAAGACATCCATACATCATGGATATATTATTGACCCCCGCTTTTGAATCGACTAAACATCACAGCTCATTGATTTCCGTGCCGTTTATCGGTATTATTTGTATATATTTTCTTATTTTTAATCTTAAAATTTTCTTTAACAAATCGACCCACATCACATCATACATTTTCAAATAAATCTTTACAAGCTCCGGTCTAACTTATGCGTTCCAATTATTACTGATCACGCTATCTGTCGCCATAATTAAACAACAATTGTTTCCTACAAACCTACCAGAAGCACCTTTAATGTCTTATCAAGTCAAATCGGAGATTCCAGCTCCGTCTTACATGTACATAGCACGCTTACATACTTATTAAAGTGTCATAATATTTTATTTTTTTATATTTGCATTTTTATATTGAACTTTTTAAAGAATTGATTTACAACGTGAGTTTTTTTAATGGACTCCAGGACAATCCTACCTACCAGGAAATGGCGTCCGTCCCCTTCGGCAAGTCCCAGTCTCAACGAAAGTTTGTGCTACTTCCACAAAAATACTCGTTTTAAAGTATTTTTTATATTTTTTTAATACAGTCCACTACTCTTAAAGATTTCACAGATTCAATACAATTTTCAACAAAAATTTGCCTATGTATACATAATTGAGCATACCTGCTAGCACACTAATACTCAAATTACTTTTTGCATATGAAATGAATAAAATTATTATTGCCAGGTCAACGATAGGAAATTGCTGCAAAGTACTATGCGTCCAAACTTTGAACATAACTGTCAAGACAAAATGTTTAATGAAATTACAAAATAAGTGGCATGGCATACTTTGAAGCCTGTTAAATCAAATCTCAGTATGAAAAAAAATTAATATCTTAGGAACAATCATCATGTTCACAACAAACCTACAAACAAATAAACCTAACCCTCAAATTCTGTAAGTCTTTAGTGTGTCACTGTCACAACTATAATAATATGAACATGACAATAGATTCTTAATATTTTAGGTATTATTATTAACTTCAAATTGGTTTATAAAAATTAAAATCGTCTCAATACACAATTTAAATTTAGTATAAATCTAGTTTTTCCCTAGCGTTTATGAATTGGCACTAATAGTTTTTGTAGTACTTTTCAAGTGAAATAAATTCTGAAATCCCTCTAATTTTATCAATAAAGAATTTAAAATCTGTTAAACATGATACTAAAATACGCTTTGTTTACTTTAGTTGTGTCAGTGATACCGATGGTAATAATATTAAGGGATTTCACAATATATAATCAAATTTTGAGTTTATTTCATGAAGTTGCACCATCTATAAACGTGGATAATTTAAGTAAATTTTCTATCAGAAGGAATCTTTACATCATTCACAACAAATAAAGATAAATCATCCAATGAGGATCTTCTCAATACCGTTTTCACTAAAGAAATGTTGCAGAAGTTCACTGGAAAGGAGAGTAAATTATTGTATTTAGCAATACTAGGTAACGTTTTTGATGTGTCTAAAGCAAGAAAATATTATGGTTATGGTGAAACATACCATGCATTCACAGGTAATAAATTTGATTTATAGTATAATGTGTAGTGTTTTTACATTAAATTTTAGTATTAGTGAAGATAACGCTGGAGTTGCCAATAAAAATTTTGGTAGGGTATGATAAGCGGACCCAGTTTTTTATATTGAAATTGGCAAACGATATTACTTAATTCATAACCATCGAAATAATCAATCGATACTGATTAATTAATTTTAACTATTAACAAATAATCTATATCAACAGCTGTAAACCTTCTAAAATAATACACGTAGGATAATATTTCAATTTTAGGTACTTTGGGATTATACCGACCACACCGAGACATAGACATGAATCGTTATTTGAAATTTTGCTTCTACTGATTACTAGATTAACGTAGAACAATATTTCGTCAATATAAAACAGGAATTGTCTTATCGCAAACCCCTCCCCATCCTCAGACAGAGGTCAAAAGTCGAGCGGTCTAGTAGATAACGTGATTGCAGTCTCGCCACCCGTTCAGCTGGTACGTCGCTTTGTTGTACTTCCGTGTTTTACCCCTACATTTCTCCAAACACAAAAATTCAACAAAAACTAAACTCTTTATTGAAAAAAAAAACACTCAAAACTTGTTTTAATTCTTGATTACACTCCGCCACCCAAAATGCGAGTGCCTCCGGCTATCAGCGCGCTGATGTCAACAAAAGAAAAACATCCCTCGAGATAGTACCTATCAGTAAAATATCAAATTCTAGAGGGGCTGATCAGAAATATAAATTGAATTGTAATGGAAAGGCAATTATGTACCGTGCAAAAAACTTAAATAATCAAGTGATGCCGTGTGGCCTGCCGTAATAGGGATTCTGGAGAAAGATAAGATAACAGCGACAACAATACTGATCACAATACCTGGAAATGCTTGTAATTTTGTAATTAAAGAGTTGTTTTTTTCGTTCTATCATGTTTGTTTTTATAAATTTATATTTTTGTGTTCTTCATACTGGTGTGGTCGGTATAATCCCAAAGTACCCAATTTTACATAAATAAATCAGATTATTAAAAAATGGCCGCCAATCTTAGAAAAACTACACGACGTTGCTTTTTCGTGGCTTCAACATGTTGGACTCGTACCGAAAAACCCATTATAAGAAATTTGTGGGAAAGAAACAACTGTAACTGTGAGAGGAGTAAATATGGTCGTCTTCAGTTTTTTCCTAATTTTGGTTATAATAATTTGTTTGATCACTGTAAATATTAAATTCATATTTTAATTTAAAACATATGATTGTTATTGAGGACTATTAATAGGTACTTTTATATCGATTGATAGTGTAGGATTTGAGATGCAAATATTAGGTATCGATGACTATATTCTTCGATATAAAAAAACCGGGTCCGCTTATCGTACCCTACCCAAAATTTTGATGTTATGAACATATTCTGCTTGGTCATCTGATCAAAACTATACATGGTTATAAGGGATGCAAATGACAAATAACATGGTTTTAGGAGGTATATTCATAGATAATATAATTTTGAAATTTTGTTCTGATTGTGTGCTCTGTGTCTCAATATCTTTAAATTTCAATGTTATCTGTAGCTGCAACTGATGACGTATCTCTTATCTGAGCACTCCGTGGCTGTGGTCCAGTGCTTCATTAGCTATCGTGTACTGTGGTTTAGAGCGAGTGTGTGTGTTATATTATAATGGATTAACTATCAACTAGTTCTACTATTTGTAATCCGAGTGAATTATGTTTTTCATCAGGCATGTACAAAGATTGTGTTTTTAAAACCAAAACTAAATAATTACGTTTTTAATTGAACATTGTATTTTTAAAATTAGTGTGTATATTCATCATTTGTTGTTTTTAAACCAGGAGACGTTGATGTTCCAATGTAATAGGAAGTTTTAAATGTTGCGATTTTAAAAAATCTGCACGTACACCTAATCATTTAAATCCTGTGAGCTGTGTCCATAAATATTTATTTTTTTTATAATAGTTATTAAGCTGAAAACCTGTTGTAAATAATAATATTTATGTATTGTACAGTAAAAGTAATTGAATTCTTAACGTTTTTTATGGCTAAAGCCAGTAATGAAGTTTGCACAGGTTTAACCTTTCTGTAGATCTTAAACAAACCAATGAACCCAAACAATTCAAATCTCAACTAAGACACTTTGTTGTCAAAGACGTTTTACTCTGTTGATGAGTTTACAATGAACCGCTGGGATGAAATCTAGAATTTTACTATTATTTGTTATTATTTATTTATTATTATTAGTTTCACACTTTAATATGTGGAATATTAATTAAGACTGTGCCTATTAATTAAGATAGATGTCATGACAGTATATGTCATGACTCGGCAGCGGACGGACGTGTGTCGCAGCGCTCCGTAACATAACCTCAAACGTTGCTCATCAACTGTCACCTGTGCTACACTTGGTTGTTATTGTTAGCTGCTTCATAGTTCAAGCTGAACATATTAGTGATATTATTGATTTGGTGTTTTCCGTGAAAGTTTGTGATTGCGCAACACCAGGAAAAATGACTGATTGTGGTCGCTGTGTGAGACCGATCCCTAAAACTGGGAAAAATGCTTCCTAAGGTGGATTGTGCTGAATGTAAATTGTCATTTCATGGAAAATGTGTCGATCTTACACCTGACGACATTCAGTATTACGTCGAGAACAATACCGTATGGAGGTGTGAAGCTTGCGCCAAGGAACGACGTAAGAGCATGGCCCTTGAGTCATCTATGACCTCTAACCATTACCAATGAGGATGTTTTTAATCTAGTATCGGAATTGAGAAAGGACCTGAGAGGAGTTGAAGCTGGACTGGGCAAATCGATCAACACTGCCTTTGAAGAGTTAAAAGAGACTAAAGGCCTGGTTAGTAAACAAGGAGAGGAAATGTCAGCACTCTTAGAACTTTTAAACAAACTCTCCACGGAAAAACGCTGCCCTCAGGAATAAGGTCGCTATGCTCGAGAGCCGTATGGACGACATCGAACAGTATTCCAGGAGGGATACTATCGAGATACACGGTATCCCGGCTGATAGAGGAGAGCAGATCGTCGAGGTGGTGAAAACAGTGGGGCGAGCCTTGGACCTGACGATAGATGAAAATATGATCAGTGCTTGCCATAGACTGCGAAACAGGGAAGGATCTGGCAAGCCCCCTGGAATTATAGTGAAGATGACCCGACGCATGGATGCTGAGGCTGTCCTCCAAAAAAGGCGAGTGAAGCGTAATTTAAATACGCACGATATAGGCCTAACTGCAAGTCCTGCGATGCCTATATATATTAATGAAAGCCTGAGCCCTGGACGACGCCGACTTCTGAACGCAGCCCGGGAAAAGAAAAGTGAAAAACATTACACGTATCTATGGATCAGAGGAGGCAAGATATTAATGAGGAAGGCGGAGGGAGAACCTGTGAAAGTTGTAACTTCGCTGGCGGACCTGGATAAATTGTGAACTACAGTTTGTGGAAATGAGGTTAGAAAATTGTATATTTAGGCTAGTATTAGTTATCAATCCGACACTTTTTTTTTTGTTGTGAAATATTAATAACACTAATAGTATAGTAGTTTTAAATCAAAATATTAGAAGCGTAAGGCAGAATTTCAATTTATTTTTAAGTGAATTAGAATCTGCTCGATTATTTCCTGATATAATAGTTTTAACTGAGACATGGATTAGTAAAGCTGAATTGAATTATTATAAAATTTCTGGCTACAATGCTTTTGCTAATTGTAATGAGGAGTACAGGGCGGGAGGTACCATAGTGTACGTCCGCGACTGTTATCAGTGTAGCGGTGTGAGTGAGAGAGATGATATTAGATCAGCTGATGTTCTGCAGCTAGACGTCAGAGTCAGTGACCTTGAGCGCTTTACACTGATCGCAGTCTACCGTCTCCACTCTGCCTTGCGCTCCGCATTCATTGATGATATTGAGGATGTATTAACGGGTCTAGGAAATCGTAATATTGTTTTTGGTAGGTGATATGAATTTAGATATATTGAGTCAGTCAGCTGAGAGCGATAATTATTTGAGCCTTTTGAGCAGCAAGGGAATGTTAAATTTAGTTAATGAACCCACTAGAATTAAAGGAAATTCGTCTACATGTTTAGATCATGTTTTTGTACGGTTCTTTTTTTTTTTTTTTTTTTTTTTTTCCTTTGGGATATTGGGGTGGATTCATAGATCCTCACACGTCAACCTGAGCTTATTGTGTGCCCCTTTGATGTTAGAGGGGTAAGCCTATCTTCGTGCCCTTAATTAGGCTAAGAAGCTTTTTCCCCGATACTAGCATCTGGTTCGTCGCCTGGTTGTTTGTCACCGAAAAGAGCCCTTCTCCTTGCTCCCAGTCTCTCACAGTCCAGTATTATGTGTTTTGCAGTCTCTTCAGACTTATTGCAGAGTCTACACTCCGAGGCCTCATTTCGTAAACCTAGAGTGTTTAGGTGTTTCCTGAAGTGGCCGTGTCCAGTGATCAAGGCAATCACTTGCTTAACCCGATCCCTGCCCAGCCCCATCAGCCATCTGGTGAATCCGGAGCTAGAATCGGCAAGCAGTCTTTTGCCGAGTGCTTGTCCTTGGTGACTCTGCCACCGCACGCGGTGTGTCTTCCTGGACCATTTGTTTATACTTTGGTAAGCGGCTGACTTGCTTATACCACAACTCGGTTCTGGACCGATGTATGGCATGCTTGCTCCGCTTTTGGCAAGCCTGTCGGCGCATTCGTTGCCACCTATGCCTGTGTGGCCCGGTACCCAACCAAGACGCACACAGTTGCGTGATCCAAGCTTGCAGAGAGTGTTAAAGCACTCCCACACAAGCCTGGATGAAATGCTGTTGGAGTCAAGAGCTTTAAGAGCTGCCTGACTGTCTGACATTATACAGATGTTCATTCCCTGGTACCTTCTGGTGAGGCCTAGGTTGGCACAGGCTAGGATACCATAGATTTCGGCTTGAAATATGGAGCAGTTTCCGACCCAAACTGCCGCTAAGGGCAGTTCTAGGGGATTGACTAAACACTCCATATCCAGTTCTACCCTTAATAAGCGAGCCATCCGTGTACCAGACAAAGCTCTTTCTTATTGTTGGGATGTTATCTTGCGATTTCCACTCATCTCTGGAGTAGAAGTCAACAGAGAATGGCTTATTGAATACGAACTCCGTTCTCATTGTGTCGGAGACCATTTCGAGAATAGCGCTTGGGTTTACAGCTTCAGTGATGGCGCCATGGCTCGCGTTAGACGCGCCATTCCTCCACAAGCCAGCAACCATCAGCCGATAAGCTGACTTACGCGCTTCAGCTTTTATATGGACATCAAGAGGTAGAAGTCCTAAAGCCACCTCGAGGGTCGCTGAGGGACTGCTCCTGAATGCTCCGGTTACAAAGATTGTGCCAAGCCTTTGTAAGCTTTCAAGCTTGGCTTTGGCAGTTACCTGATTCACCTTTGTCCACCAGACTAATGAACCATAAGTGATTTGAGGCCTTACAACTGCTTTGTAAAGCCATAGTGCTATGTGGGGTTTTACGCCCCATGAGAATCCTGCAAGTCTCCTGGACGTCATGAGCGCCCACTTTGCTTTGTGCAGGATATTATTAAGATGATCATTCCACGTAAGCTTATGATCTAGAGTCAGTCCTAAATATTTGACTGTCTTTGACCACTCCAGCTGAGTGGATGCGAGTTTCAGCCTAGAAAGAGACTCTAGGTTCTTTTTCCTAGTGAATGGTACAACTACTGTCTTAGAGGGATTTACTTTCAGTCCCTCTCCCTGACACCAGTTGTGTACATGTTGAAGGTTGGTATTCATGATATCAACAACAACATTTGTATATTTTCCCTGTACCATAAGGACTATGTCGTCTGCATATCCTTGGACATAGATTCCGTTGTTAGTAAGGTCCTCAAGTAGACCATCTACTACTAGGTTCCACAGTAGAGGTGACAGGATGCCTCCTTGAGGACATCCCCTTGTGGGTGCGATCACAAGCGATACTTCATTAAGATCGGCCCTGATCCGTCTGGAGCACAGCATGGCCCTAAGCCACCGGCACAGAGCTGGCTCGAGGCCACGTCGCTGTGCTCCACTTACCATTGCAGTGAATTTGGCATTGTCGAAAGCTCCTTCAATGTCTATGAAGGTGCACAATGCCAATTCCTTGGCGGACAGGCTATCCTCAATCCTACTGACTAGTTGGTGCAGTGCTGATTCACAGGATTTGCCTTGCTGGTATGCATGTTGGTTGCGATGAAGGGGAGTGTCTGAGAGAACTCCCTTTCTCAGGTGCCTCTCCACCAGTCTTTCTAATGTTTTCAGTAGAAGAAACGAAGATAAACTGATGGGACGAAAAGATTTAGGGACAGAGTAGTCCCGCTCTCCCTTTTTTAGGGATGAAGACCACCCTGTTGAGACGCCAGACTTGTGGTATGTACCCATAGGCTAGGCTCGCCCTGAATAGTTCACATAGAAGGGTAAGGAGATTCTCCGGCCCTTGTTGAAGCAGGGCCGGAAAGATTCCATCCCCTCCTGCAGATTTGAAAGGGGCAAATTTAGAAATTGCCCATTTGGCTTTAGAGAGAGTGACAATCCTTCTGGCAATTGGCCCAGCTACCACGACAAGCTCTTGGCCGTGAGCCTGCCTCGCGGTTACCAGACGTTCCAGTGTCGTCATTCTCAAAGATACAGTCAGGGAAGTGAGTCTCAAGGAGAAGTTTGAGGCTATCACTAGACCCGGAAGTGTGTTGACCTCCCTGGGACCTTAAAGATCCCAAGTGACCGGTTGGACTTGAGGCTAGTAAGCGTTGCAGTCTAGCTGCCGCGCTTAACTCATTTACCTTCTGTGTAAACTGCCTCCAGGAACTTTGTTTTGCTTTTTTAATCGCTAGGCTGTATTCTGTAAGAGCTCTATGATAGGACTCCCAGATACGGCTCCTTTTGCATTGATTGTACAGCTTCCTGACATTAGCCCTTTTGCGAGCGAGGTCCGCAGTCCACCACTTAGTATTGGTTCGACTCTTCCCCCGTCGCAATGGGCAATTGTCGTGGAAGCTATTGATTATAGCATTCTGCAGGTCAGAAGCTATCTGATCTATGTCTGTGAAGCATCGCACCCTTCCGCCTACCGATCCCAACTGTGACTGAAGGTCAGACTTATATCCCAACCAGTCAGTCCTCCTGGGATTGCGATAGAGGACCTCTGCAGCCTCATCTTGCAGGTTAAAGCGGATATACCTGTGATCCGATAATGAGGCCTCTTCGCTTACGTGCCACTTATCAACCATTCCAAGTATACCTTGTGTGCAGATTGTTATGTCAATAACTTCTTGTCTAATTCGTGTTGCGAACGTAGGGCGGTTACCTTTATTACATATAAATAGGTCCCTACTTAGAAGAAATTGTAAAAGTGCCTCACCTCTGGGGTTAGTGTTTGTGCTGCCCCATCCAGCAGAGTGATGGGCGTTGGCGTCACAACCTAGAAGAAGTTGTTGACGTCTGGCTTGTGCTTCTTCCACCAGGAGCTCTAGGTCTCTTGATGGAGGGAGTTCCCTGGCATCATATGGCAGGTATACGGAGCCTACAATTGTGCTCTGCACTGTGCCTCCATTCCTTCCAGGTCAGTGTGCCCACAGTAAGATCTCTGGAGCAGAATTCGTTGAGGGTTAGAAAATCCAAGCCTCTCCTCAACAGGATGCAGGTTCTGACATTCCTTAGAGAGGTGCAGTAAATTAACTTACCTTTGGTTTCATTTAGGCCCGCCACTCTCCCTTGGTGAAGCCATGGTTCTTGTATCAATGCCAGATCAACTCCCTCTTGGAGGAAGAACTGGCAGAAGGCTGCCGAGGCAGCTCTACTGTGCTGGAGGTTGATTTGTAGAACTCGTGGCATTGTCCTTGACTGTCGAGGAGACAATTGAGACCTGCCAGAGTCCTAAGTTGGCTCTACAGTTGGAAGCCTTCACAGCCTTGTAGCAGACCTCGTCCAGGAAGCAGACGAATCCGTAACCTTTCGGGTCTGGCTTGGATGGAAGGATTTTCCACTCGTTTACATTCAGGTTTGGGGTTTCTGCTTATTAAACATCTCAAGTACCTTTTCAGGTGTCTTCTTCAGAAGCTTCGGGTGAGCTCTGAAAAACACCCTAGTGGACCTCAAGATGTCCTTACGCAGTCCCACTCTCAGAGAGATGTCATCTCCCAGAGGTTTTATCCTTTGAATAACTTCTTCCAGCCAACGTTTGGTGTGTTCGTTGATGCAGGAAGCAATTAAAACACCTTTCTCTAGGTAGGTGCCCGCAAACGATGGAACGGAAACCATCCTCCAGGGGTTGGATTTCTTCCATAATTGCGTCCTCGATGGCTTCTCCTTGCTCTGCACTTAGCTTCGCTTTCCGGGTAGCCTTCGAGGGCTATGGCCATTTTTATTGCTGCGACCTCTCTGTAGGTAGCCTTGGGTGTGCTTACCAGAGGCCTCGGGATCGTGGGCTTCGGGCTTTTGGGTTTCCCTCCTAGCCTTCTTTGCGGGTCCCTCCGCGGAGGGCGGGGTGACCAAAGTGCCTCTGGGGCGCCTGGCCGACCCCACCCCCGCCTTGGCACCCGCAGTTGAGACCTCCTGCCGTTCTTGATTCTTTTTCCTCTTCTTTTTCCCCCTCCTCCACTTGGAAGGGTCAAAAGCTTCACCCTTTTCGAGAAGTTTAGCCTTTAGTGCTTCTCTTCTTTGAGCAGTGGTGAGATTGGGCCTCTTCATTCTAAGGTTGCCGAGTTGCTCTGTGGCATCATCCAGCGTACCTGTAGACTTGGGAGTGCTTGGGCTGTTGAGGAGCTGATCTTCTATATCTTGAAGGGATTTTGCTTCCTCAGCGCTTGTGCTGCCTTCCTCAGATAAAGCCTTGCCATGTATGGGAGCTTCAGTGTGCAATGGAACCTCCTGTGTTCCTAAGGCACTTTGTTGAGGAGAAGGTAGGGATGTTGGCATAACAACCTCTTGAGTTGTGTTGCCAGGTGGTGGTATGTGCGAGGTAGCTTCAGGAGCTACCTCAGCAGGAAGAGGTAGGTTTGAAACAGCTTCAGGAACTGTTTCAAGGGTTGGTTTGTTTTGATTTTTGTGTTTGTTTTTTTCCATGTTGTTCCCACGAGAAGCTAGGGAATGGAAGGTCCACCCAGACAGAGCCCCGCATGCCTGGGTAAGCTGCTTTTAAACTGGAGGGTCGCCGGTGTCCAGAGTCCGCATAGTAAAGACTGGTTTGCCACCAGCCATTCAGCCCTGGCCTACGCTGTTCCACCGTGGCTTGGCCCCTAGAGAAATGAAAGGGAAACTAGATCGAAGAGTTGAGGAACTTTACCTCAGATAGAAGAGAGTGAAGAAGAGAGATAGGCTGACACATAGAAAAGTGTGCCAGCCATAGGCCTCCAGAACAAGAAGAGAAGGGATCTGGAGCATTAGCTAGGGTACCTCGGGGTCGCCATTACCCGTACGGCCTTGAAAGTAAGACCGCCCCTGAGGGTTACGGTTCTTTAAAAAGGGCAATCTTCAGTTTGACTTCAAAGCTAATGTTTTCCATTATAATTTGTTCTGTTTTCAATTCACTTTTGCAGTCCAATAATTAAAGATACTGAAGAGTACTATAGCCAGATTGATTTGGAAAAACTTACTGCTGAACTTATTAATGTAGATTGGGCTTGTGTATATGAAAAAAATACTGTGTCTGATGCTTTCCAATGCTTTATTGATGTATTAGAACTAAGTATAGGTAAATGCAAGTTTGATGTACGTTCAAATAAAAGTAAACAGGTGCATAAATTAAAACCTTGGACTACTGACAGGCTATCATTTAAGCTTCAAAAGAGAAAAAAAAAAAAAAAATTTACAAGTTATTGATGAAAAATCCAAATAATGTAAAACTTAAACAGTATTACACTAATTTTCGAAATCAATTAAATTTAGAATTAAAAAAGTTCAAAGAAGTCCATTTTTTAGAGATAGGTTTTGAGGGTTCGATCAATGATGTTAAGTCACAATGGAAAATAGTTAACGAACTAATTGGTGAAAATACAAAAAAATACTGTAATAAGGGAGGTCGTTGGGGAATCTTGTATTATACGCGAACCTAAACTTATCGCCAATGAATTCAATTCACATTTTTTAAATGCCCCTCGGAAGTTGAGAGGTCAAATAGATCAATCGAATCTAGCGCAGCACACGGTTTTCGACAACGTATTCAATCAACGCATCAATCTTAAATCTTTTTTTATGCAACCTATTTTAAGTGAGGATGTTTCTTCATTTATTTCTAGTCTGAAAAACAACAAATCACCAGGATTTGACAAGGTCAGTCCAACGATGATAAAAAAAATATCTCCCAGTATTATTCCGATATTAACATATCTCTATAACTTCAGTCTTATGACAGGGGAATTTCCTAGATGCTTAAAAAGTGCAATAGTAGTTCCAATCTTCAAACGTGGGGACCCTACACAGCCAAACTGTTACCGACCAATTTCTTTGCTCTCAGTTTTTTCAAAAATATTGGAAAAGGTTGTTAAAAAGCAGTTACTTTCATTTCTTAATAAAAACAAATTCTTTAGTAATAATCAGTTTGGGTTTCGAGAGGGTATGTCTACTGAGGATGCCTTACTTTCATTCATGGAATCAGTTTACGAGCCAATTTAATAATAGTAAAAAGGTATCTGCATTGTTCATTGATATTACAAAAGCTTTCGACACGATTGATCATGAAATTTTACTTCATAAGTTATGGCTGGCTGGTATTAGAGGTTTTACCACTTGACTGGTTTTCTAGTTATCTCACGGGGAGAGAACAAAGGGTAAACATTGGTGGCGTCATGGGAGATCCAGGGAAAATTGAATTTGGTGTTCCGCAGGGTTCTGTTTTGGGACCAATACTTTTTTTAATTTATGTCAATGATCTTTGTAATGGTTGTTTTAATGGTAAATTGGTTGCGTTTGCCGATGACACTGCTTTTGTTTATGCAAACCATGACTTAAATTCGCTTTACCAATCAATGTCAAAAGATTTATTTTTCCTAAGGTTATGGTTTGACAAAAACTTTATGATATTAAGCGAAAAAACTAAGTTCATGTTATTCAGTCTGAGATTCGACTCCAAATTTAATTTCCCACTTAAATTTCATGAAACTAAATGCCTTATTCCGCTTGTTCCTGATTGTGACTGTTTGGAATTACAGCAAGTCAATAATATGAAATATTTAGGTTTAATCATTGATTATCAATTGACCTGGAAAAACCATATTTCAAAATTAAAAAAAGAGCTTTATTTCAGTTTGAGAAAGTTTTACCTATTAAATCAGTTGTGTGGGTCTAACAAAATTTTAGTCAATGTATATCACGCTCTTGTAGGATCCAGGATAAGCTATGGTATCACATGCTGGGGTGGGACATACAGTACTACCTTATATCCGATAGTAATTTTTCAAAAAAGATTCATCAGACTTATTTCGAAAAAAGACAAGGTTTGAACATACTTGGCCACTGTTTGTTGAGATGAAAATTCTTCCTCTACGGTATTTATACATTTTTAAAGTCCTAAAAATGTTTTTACATTAGAAGCTCTGCTTTTTCAATAACAAGACAGCCTAGTTACAATCTTAGGCGGTACCAAGTCGTTAGTGTGCCTAAATCAAATTTAAATATACATCAAATATTTTACAGTAGTTTTGCACCACGATTATTTAACATAATTAGTTATAAAATTGGCGACTTCACAACACAGAGAGAGTTTTTGAAAAAATTGAAAAAATGGCTTTTTGAACAAGAAGCTGTCGATAAAATATTAAAAATAGTAAAGTAGGTTGAGTCTTGAACATTTTGAATCGCTTGCACTTACTTCTTGCCTGAATTTCCTATGTGTTTTTGGTACATCTATTTGTTTGCTTACTGGTATTTGTCAAATCTCTTTAGTGTCTTTTTATTTCTTTGAATTGTAAATATAATTACTTGGTATGTTGGTGAAGGAGATTTTTACCATTGAAGTTACAAAGAAATAATTTCCATTCAATGGCACAGTATGTTTTTTTAATCAATCTCTTTTTCATACATAATTTTTAAACTATGTGTTACGTTTCGCTGCTAGCCGTTTCATTCTTTTTGTTTAAAACAAGTGATGGAGATCCCAGCTCAGGCTTTGCCTAGGGGATTCCTATTTATTTTGCCTTATATTTATTTATATTGTTATTGTGTTAATTTATTCTACCTTTTTTATTGTTATATTTTGAACTCATGGTATTGTAAAAAATGTGTTGTGTACTTGTATACGAAAATGTACTGTTTTGTACTTGTTTTTTGGCAAAATAAAGATTATTTATTATAGATGTTGTTTATAGATTTTTTAATCGATATCATGAAATAACGTTTACAATACAATTTTGTCAATTGTTTTACTGCAATAAAGAATGATTTTGGTCTAGTTTGCAAACAACATAATCTAATACTATTAACTTACATGCTAGTTGATTAGAAAATCAACAAGCTCACTTTGAAATGTATCTTCTAAGTTCAACTAATTTTAAAGAGCACAATAGTACATAAATTTACACATTTTCAATTTCACTGTAATTTTTCTCAACCATTGTCTCTACACTGATAAAGGTGCCTAGATAAAAAGTGAAAAATTGGCAACCTTGCTTTCCATATTTACTATACAACCAAAGTGGGCAGGTAACTAGAATTCTCTCTACTTGTTGAGGAAGATTGCAGTGCAATTGAAAATTTCTAAATATGTGTACTATTATTTGTTCTTTCAAATTAATGGACCCTAGAAGATGGTTTTCAAGGTAAACCTACTGATTTTCTTATCAACTAGCTTTAATCCTTGGCTTTCAGCTCTATTAATTCAAACATAATACTATTAACTGGCTAACCAAATGTTATTCAAAAGTAAAAAGAAAATATCCCCACATTCAGTATAGGACTTACTGTTTTTAATTATGGAACAGTAATAGACTTAGTGTAGTTTTAAAATTACCAAACTTTATGTTGAATTTAAAAAGTATGAAGAAGTTTCACCCTATGTAATATTTGTAGCTGTTGCTAACTCTTGACTCTGTTTTAGGGCGAGATGGGAGTCGAGCATTTGTTACTGGAGATTTTACAGAGAGTGGCCTTACTGACGATTGTTGAAAGATTTAAGCTTACAAGAGCTACGCAGTTTAAGTGATTGGCTCAAGTTTTATCAAAAGGAATACATTTTTAAAGGTCACTTACACATGTGTTGATTCTTGTATCTAAATTAGTTCTGAGGTTAAGAGTGTCTGTTCGGTCAATATTCAATATTTTTAATTCCGACTGAATGTATTTGAATATGTTTTGAACATTAATCAATCATTTGCTTTCTATTGTAAGAATTAGAATCTAGAACTATCTTAGAGTTTAAAGAATTACAAATATTAAGTGTCTTGATGGAGCAGTTTCTGTTTCTTGCCTAAACATGTCCTTACTTGCACTGGGCGGGGACTGATGACTATGTTGAACCTGTTCCTATTAGTGTGTTTCAGTCATGACTGAAAGCAATGTAGGCTGAAACAGTAGGCTAAGCCCCAGGTTGGTGTCTTCCAGGCCATTCTCGAAGGCTTTTTCTCGTTTATCAGTCACCCCTGTTATGGATCAGAAAATAATTATTTGGAAATGCCTCACAGTGGATCAGTTTTTTTCCATCAACTGCTTCTTCCCCAAGTGTCCGAACTGTCTTAGAACTTCTACAACAAAAATAAGTCCGGGTATTCACCATCGAAGATTGGATTCTGATGAGATGAGATTTGCACTTGGAAAAACCCAAGGTGAGAATGGACTCATATGAGTTATATCTGATTACATGGGAAGAGGCGATGGATGAGCAAGAAAATGTTCGGTTTTATAAGTTATCATTTTGGTGGAATAATTCCTGGCCATTCTCTTTATGCATCTCATGGCTCTTCATAGAGCTCTTGCAGCTGAGGAGCTGTTGACCCCAATATGTCTTTGACAATGACAATAATGCTTGACGTGGGATATTTTGTCATCACTAAATTTTTCCTTGTGACTCTTTCTTTTCTTTGTGTTTGGATTTTTATGTTGAGTGCGAGGGTAAGGTTTTTATGATATGTTCTAGTGCTTTTACCCTCTGATTGAAATAAAAACACAAGTGTGTTCCCTCGTGACAGAGTGGTCCAATAAATTCAGCCCGTTAACACTAGAAGTGTATAGTGGTAATTCCACCAGGAGTGGCTAAAAACACAAGTGTGTTCCCTCGTGACAGAGTGGTCCAATAAATTCAGCCCGTTAACACTAGAAGTGTATAGTGGTAATTCCACCAGGAGTGGCTTAATCTGACCTCCACCTCTTGTAGGTGTATAATTTTGTGCGTATAATATGTAAATATTTAGTATTTTATATTATACTTAGTATTTTTAATGCTGACACAGTCAATCTGACAATTGTGTTAAATATGAAGACTACCATTTAAATCTGGAAGAAGCTGGAAGTAACTTTTGCTTCCTTGTTTAGTGGCTTTTGGAATCCAATCTCAGTGAAACTGTCCCCAAACATTCTACATATGTCATCACTAGTAATGTCACCTGAAGGAAGCGGTATGCCATCTTTGGTAGTTTGGACAAGGGTGGTGAATTTCCCCAGGAGGACCTGATAGGTTATTTTCGGCGGTTTGTGGAACTGCTGAAATCATAGACTGGTAGGCCTCATGGTGTGTTTCCGGGGTGTGCAAAAGGCCCTTGAGGTTTAAGTGCATGGCAGTAGGCCGCCCCATAGAAGAAGGAAGAAGAGGAAGGAACGTCACCTGGAATGTCATGACAATGATGAGGTTCACCAGTGGTCAAGAAGAATTGCTTCAGTTCGGTACTGACTGTGCCTATCCAAAGTGGCTACTAGCATTTTCCCACTCTACAATATGGTGAACTAGATGTCCCCTCCTTGGATTTTACCAAACCTGGTTTAATGTTTGTCAAAATAAAAAGCTTGTATAAATCATCATTTCCAGATGGTCGTAATGGGAGCATTTTGTTTGAATGGAATGAAAAGTGAACCATTTGGGCTCGGAATTCTTTTTCACAGATTTTAAAGAACCGCGGTTTGCTAAGTACCTTCAGGAAAAGTGGATTGCCAGAACAATTCACAGTTCGATGAATGGTTTGAAACTTCTCATGCTAGCCTAAAATAATTCAGTTGTTGCTGAAATCATTGGAGCATTCCATGAAATATTGGAGAGAAATTCAAAAATTTGAGAGGTATTTTCTAAAAAGTTTTATTCTTTTCTTTGAGGCTCTATTGATTGTTTGGAGTGCTATTTAAAAAGAATATGCTCATGGTGTACCTGTTTAAAAATATTTACATTGTGTGCGAATCCGTGGGTAACTACTAGTACTCATTTTATGTTTAGTGTAACTTGATATCACATAAACAATAAACAATTCAAACATGCATGTGGTTTAGAGATCAGTTAAAATCAATGGTGTATTGACATATTGAACAATAAGAAACTGACACATGTGAGTTGGCTTAAAAAAAATATTTCCCTGTAGCAAATTAACAAAATTCTGTCACTACTGGTATGCCACCCCTTCTCCATTTTTGTTTTCTTTCTCCACAATAATATTTTAGGTAATATGCACCCTCATTTACTGATGTGTTATATCACTGGTTCTTTATGTCACGGTTAACAAGTGCATTAAAATTGTGGAATAGGCCAAATAACATAATTAGCTACAAATCATATTTGTATAGCTGTGAAAAAGACAAGTTGTAACTGATATATTGGTACAAAATTTGTTCTAACAGGAAAGGTGGTAGGGAGATTTTACAATGAACATGGTATCCCTACAGCATACTACCATAGAGTCCAACTTCGTATAGAAGAGGCCGAGAGGGATGAGAAAGACAAAAACAGGTACAAGCTGATGTTTCCCCCTTGCAATGTGGAGTGGACTCCAGAGGAGGGAAGTAGAGTCTGGTGCTCTAAACGAAGGTAATTTGACCAGAGTAATGTTTTCGTTAAAATGTAGGCTAATAAGGGTCAACTGTACGTACTCACGGCCATTGCCATGGATACCCAAAGAAGGGTGACCAGACGTCCGGCCTTAGGTGAAAATATCTGGCTTCTTAGCGAAACATTTAAATGTTCAAAAATAGTAGCATCACGTTAAAATATTCTTCCGATTTCTGAAGTCCCGAAGACAGGCCATGAAACATTATTGCAGGGCACACGTAATGCCATGGCATGTGAACTGCTGTTAGATTCAGTTGTATGTTGAGTGTTTTCGGCTCAGTGACTCAGTGTTGTTTCTATCCGCTCAACTGCTCTGACACTACTACCCCTTATTTCCTATTCATGTATTATGAGTGATAGACTAATTTTTTAATAATACATCATATATTATTTTCTGTTATAGTAATAATATCTCATATATGTCTATGGGTATAGCTTAACTACTAATAATGTAATGAATAAATGAAATAAATTATTTCCAATTATTGTACAAATATTATTTTTAACATTTTTGTTCAAATCAGTTATAATTATTAAAGAGAAAAATACTGATAATAATAATTAATTAAATCTTATGCCACGTACAAAACCTAAAAATATACTGTTATCCATCATTATGCACTTTAATAATATGAATTCCTTTTATTTTTGGATTTATAAGTAAAAAAAATCCAATTCGAGTTTTTTATTTGCATCACAAGCAATACAGTACTCATTTATAATGTGTGTTTTTATAATAATGTATAGATAATGTTTTTCACAAAGTTTAAGAATATTTAATATTGTCCTCCTTTTCACCCCCATAAGTCCTCCTTTTAGGAGTTTGCGTCTGGTCACCCTGTACCCAAGCTGGAATACCTGCCCCCATGTCTCCTGGTCTACAGGACCCTGTTCCACTCCTATTAATTTCCTTAGATACCTCTCTACCTCCTTCCATTGTTTCTTGGGTCTTCCACAGGACCTCGTTCCTGTTGGATATCCTGCCCATGTTTCGTTTACAACTTTTCCTTCTTTTCTTCAAATACATATCCTACCCAACATAACCTTCTACTTATAGTTTTAGCCACTACACTACATCTGAAGATATTAAGGTGGTGCAATTAATTTTGGGTTTGGTAAATATGTTTACGTTAATTTCATAGCCCTAAAATATAACTTCCCTAAATACAGAAAAAGTAGACACAATTTGTTTGATCACTTCTCGTGAAATTACTGGCATTTAAAGGAGGCAATTAAAGTCAGGTAATCAGGTACAAATAGCAAATGACTGAGGATAAATATGTGAAATTTGTACAGTGTGTACAGGAGTATATTGTGTATAGGTTATCTATAGAAAATAAATTATTTTTATAAACAGACAGTACCTACTTGGCGAAAATGAATAGTATATAACTTATTACTTTATCACAAGATAATATCGGATAGTTCACTGAAGGTTTGGGTTTTTTTTATCAGTTCACAGTGGATGATATAGAAGAACATCTGTACAATGATGTTCAGTCTGTGATTTAACCTTTCGTTCTTTCTCTAGTATGTAACAAAAATACTGCATCCTGAGAAGAAAAATCTTTTAAGGAAATCTGCCATTTTTATTTATGTGAACCCATCGGTCACATTTTGCTATTGATACAATAGGATCGATTGTGGGCAAGAAAAAAATACCCCTGTGGATCTTCACCTAATGTTTGTTCACATACTATTTAAATGTTTATGTTACAAACCAAAAAAAATCAAGAAACTTGAAATTACAGTATTATATATATAAAGTTGTTTATGTATTTCAGTGGGGGAGTGGAGAGAGATTGGGTTGGGAGTTCCTCGCAAACTGTATGAACCAGGTGCAGACACATTCAGGTGTGCTTGTATAAATATTTCAGAGCAGTCTCAGGTCATTGCCCCTGAAACTGGAAAAGTTCGCTCAGGGAATCTCGAAGAATACGAAGATTGCCATCCTAAATCTACCAGCTGTTATGTTCATCATTGAAAAACAGAACTGCTGCAATTGGGGAAACTTGCATAGTATTTGTATAAATAGTACCATATAAGATAATTTCAGAGATCTGTCTCTTAAAGACACAATGTGTTATTTGTGAACACACATGCATTATTCAGCAATGCATTATATCATAATTACCCATCTGGAAGGCTTGATCAGTGGCATTATTAAAAACTGTTATTAAAAGTCTTCAAAATTATAGCAAATTATATGAAACAAAATCAAATATGCTTCTGCCCAGCATTCATAACTACTTTCAACTATATTAATATTTTCACTGCCGACAACGTCATTTGACGTCGCACATGGAATTCTATAGACTGCCGTCGTCTTTTGACAGTGCTGAATTTTACAGTAATAAAAATGCATTTAAACGTATTTGAACTTCAACATTGAGACTCATTTGATATTTCCATGGTTTTATTTCTTTCTCTATGGATCTCTGAAATGTTGTTGGCAGTCACTTGGAATATCGGAAAAAAGTGGTTTTGCTTACTAACTTGGTGTTGTGTCACGTCGGCCGTTTGTTGTTGTTCTGCTAATTCGTCGTATGGTTGATTTTTTGGTAAACTTTTTATTTTTTACAAAAAACATGTTTTTAAGTTTTAAAACAAGACTTTCTGTTTGAAATATTCTTGCATGAGCATTTGCAAAGAAAGAGAAAGAGAAAAAATGTAAGTCCCATGGTTTTCTTATAATTGTTTTTTAAAACATTATATTTATTTAAAAATCATTTAAAACGGGTGGCAGTGTAAGAAAGTTGTCAAAATTAGGAAGGCAGCAGTGAAAGTGATAAATAATACAAAACCAATTTTTTTAGAACTGGTAACCAAAATGGCCCAATTTCGACTAATGGTTGACTGATTGGTAATTCAATGTATGACGCCTTGATCAATTTCCTTTTAAAGAAATGTGATTCCCAATGTATCATGTTGTCTTCTTACCAACTCATGTAATTATCATATTGTAACATAATACATTGAGAACTGATGGAAGATTTCTAATAAAAAATTTCAGATTCACATTTTGGTTTTGAGAAGTTCATGTAGAATGA
>NW_025782783.1:0-32882 GCF_021130785.1 Homalodisca vitripennis
ATACTTGTTTACCCCATGTGCCCTCACAGATGGATCATAAAGCTTTTAATTCGAGGCCCTTGACTCTGGTAGTTTACGGCAGCCTAGGACAACGTTTACAGTGGCCTAATGACTCGCCCACTTCCTCTAAATGTTGCCAGATGACCAGGACAACGTCATCGTTGATTTCCTGTATTCTGTTTACGGCAACGCTAGAATCCATACACAGCTTAAAACAGTTCCTCAGGGTTTCTCTGGTGATGAAGCGATTTTGTCTGGTTTTTCTCTCTGCCCAAATTTTACCCCAGAACGAGTTAAGCATTAACTTTGCTAGAGAGCGGAGGCCTTCGTTTTTCCTATCTTTGACGGATCGAGCTTTACTCCCTCGTGGTCGTAATAATCCTGCACATATTTTTCCTTTTCCTCGTTCTGACCGACACCATGATGGAGAGCCGGGCATCTTGTTTCATTATCTTTAGAAATTTGTCGATAAAGTCTGTAAACAAACCGGCTCACCACGTTTCGAAAGTTGGCTACGTTTTACTCCCACAGCTCGTACATTTCAACAACTCTATAGCCTTTTTCAACTCTGCCTTCCGTACTTCATCCCATCGTCCATGTGCCAATCAAAAGCCCTTCCTTCGTCACTGTGTTGACAGTCATCGTTGTTCGAGCTCTTACGCCCACAGACATTGCACAGTAACAAACATTAATTTGTCATTCATTCTAGCGGAAGCACTGGATGATAAATGATCTTTTTGGAGGTAGCATTTTGCACTTTAGCAAGCCCTAACTGCATTCCCCTCTCTCTGCACTCTTTGTCACCAATGTAGATGGTAAGGATGGGATATCGGATATTTTCCATGTTTACAAACGTAGGGATATAGGGCGCATACCGTCCACTACTGTATTGTCTCATCTTCCGTACACTTGTATTACGGTCATGGCCATTTCCGATTCTTTCCTCACGAAAAATGCGGCTCGTGGATTGATGCGGTAGGTGTTCCAACACGGATGGTTATCCAAAAATATGTTAGCTCCTTTCTGATTTTAGTTTATTAAAGTCCAACACTGCCACATCTCTTACCTCTCCTCATAAGGTGTACGTGACAGCTTCTCGTTTTGGCTCTTGTCCTCTCGTATCTTGAGTTCGAGGGTGTCAGAAGGATCCTTCTTTCAACGGTTCACTCGCTTTTGTACGGCGAAACACTTTGGACATCCGTGATAGTAAACAACCTTGAAATTCATATATTCTGTCTCCATCAATCCAATCCACTTCTTTCCCTTCATGTTGACCTCTCGCTCTCTTCCTGCGTGCTGTATTCTAACCAACCTCGCCGACTTCTTCTTCCCACGTCAAACCATTTGTAAAGGAAATGCCAGAATGGATTGTCCCACTAATCTGTATCCTTGCTTTGGCAATATTCCGATTGTTTTCAGGCTTTAAGAAATTTACGTACTAAACGCTAGGTTACATGCGATAGCTATGGTGGACAGCTTCCAGAAACGGGTCGACATTGGCATTCGGCTAAAAAATAGGGAATTCTAAATTTATAATACACGCCTTTGCCAGTATGTCAACTCGTCAGAGTATGCAATATTCTATCAATTCCTTCTGAAAGTCAAAAATCACTTAGTTTATTGCATTAATGTTCATTGTGCCAGTTCTCGAAGTCTTTGAAGTCTTTTCAAACATTGACTCTGGGCATTAGAATACTTTTGCTGGTTTATCGGTCCCACGTAGTTTTGGTTTGCGATAGTGTTGAACAGATGAGGGAAGTAGCCTTTCTTCATTTCGGGACCAAGATCAATGGCTTTAGGAAGAGCGGACAGTGTCATTGGAATGTGTTGAGAGGAGTCAATGAATCGTACGTTGTCAAACTCCAGCAAATTACTTTTGTCCCACGAGTAATTTGACTTCCGGTGCGAAATTTGGTCTCTTCCTGAATTTTATACTCAAGATCGATTGTAAGTCGAATCTTGTCCGTTTATGAGCTATGACGCACCACGTCTTTGTATGGTTTGCGAATTTCCATTACATAGTTCATAAAAACTGGATATTGGGTACTTCCTGAAAAGATTTTTCTGCGTTGGAGGCAGTTTTCCACAAAACTCGTTATTTATTTATACATTTGGCTACAGATGTTCTGAGACGCCACAAGTTAGCTTTTGTGAACCTTGACGTCAGGCTCGTTCTCTAAACATTCGTCCTGACGAGTCTCCAGGTCAAAGAATATGTACAGAAAGTTTATCATTCTTAGTGGGTACTTTGTTTTGGCGCATGTAACAGTTGATGATTAGCGGGTTTAAATTCTGCGCAAGTGCTAAATATACTTCACCGCATTCATGTTGTGGTTTTTCTATGTTTCTTTGGTATATGATTTTCACACAGTCGAGACACTTCTGTACGTTTTTTGCAGAGACTCACCTTGGTGGAGCAGCAACGCAGCTCTGGTTTTTAAAGTGACGATTACACTCAGGGCAAGTTATTCCAGAAATGCTCGAGCTTGCAGGAGGTGAGATTGTGCTACAAGGCAGAGCAGTCATTAGAACATCGGTGTCACCTCTGTGGTAATACGGCACATGGACAAGTTCACAATAGAAATGGCAAGCGAAATGCTGACTGTCAAATTAGTTTATCACGTTGAAAGTGACCTTTGTGTAAACAACAAGTTTATTTCTATAAGAGGCTTCCCGTTTTGTTACCACTTAAGTATACGTCCCGCCCCTTTTTGCATTATAGCTGAATACTGTTATGTTATATTTCTTCAAGTGGTCTTGAAACTTTTCAGTTCAGCTATACCAGCCCCCTCTTTTTGAAATTATTAAAACTCCTTGCCTATGCCATTAGTTTCTGTGCTCTTAATGTTGTATCTTAGCTCCTTGTCTTCTGTTAGCTTTAAGTTGAGGATCTTTTTTGGCATAGGCTTATTGCTTACCAATATAGCTCGGGGCAGACACAGATTATCGCTATTCTTAATGGACTACGATACCTTTTCGTCCTTTGCACTCTTCGCTGAAGCATATTGTATTTTAACGGGCCCTAATTTCTACACTTACCTCACGGGCAGATTGAACAACCGTACAAGACACTTGAAAAGTATCACTAGAAGTGACAGATTCATGCGTTACTCTGTACAATACCTCCAAATATTTTTCATAAACACGCCAAGGTTAAACTTCATTCAGCTGGTCTATAAGGTACGTATCCCGGATCTTTATTCTTGAAATTTAAACTGTTCAACGTGGGAAACCTAGGTAATCTGTATCTGAAGCTTTAGACTTTCATTTGCTCTAACAACTTCTCCGAAACCCCCGCTTAATCAATCCAGTTCAGATATTCCTTCAGGAGGACTGTTGAATTTAAACGTCTGTTCTCATACCGTAAAAGTCTAAACTTTTTGGGGGGGGGGGGTGACATTTACGTTTCCATGGTGTTTACTAAATATACAGGCTCTAGCATATTTACCGACATGATTATATGGCTTATTGAGAAATGTAGTTGAGGTTTATGTTAAACAAATCATCGACCAATGTTTTATTTTAAATTTGTTTAAAATGAACGGGCTATCGTTGAGGACTGGTACAATTGTAGCTATAACACAATGACAATGACAGAAATAGTGTTAAGTGAACCAAGTAAGAAGCAGGCTTACCACAGTGATAGAGCAGCATCGGTTAATGACTGCGCCATCGGTCGGCCCGCTCTATTTATATAATGCGCGTCCGGTAATGTTCGGTAACCTGAGCACCTATATAATAGCTGACTCCACCGGTATGAGGGACTGAAGGACTAATGATCTGCACTTGGCTCACCGTGTAGCTCCCACGGCTGGACGCCAACTATGATTTAATGTTTCCATGTTGGTTACTGTTGGTACATTGCAACATCTGTGTAGTTATTAACTGGCACGTCGTGTGGAGATGTGCAACCTCGCATCCGTCACCGAGAGAGGGAAGAAGAGCCGTTGGAATGCACATCTGTGTAGTTATTATTGGAAGTCGTTTAACGCCCGGGCGGCCCCGCGCCGCACGTACAGCCATATCGCGCCGCCACGGCACACAACTTCGTCTTCCGTGGTCCAGTGGTCAGCTGCGACATAAGTCTTCGCATTTCGTAGGGGCACCGCGGTTCGGATACCGGCCGTCCGGAGACACAAATTTTTGTTTCATCCGCCATGGACACCGTCCGCCATAGCGCTCGTCCGCCATCGCTCTCGATTAAAGGTGGGGGGGCCTTGCTGCTCCTCCCATTGGCTGGGGGGTCGTAGCAGGGGGTCTGAGGAGGGCGGCGGGGGGGATGTGGGGAGGGGGGAGGGGGACGGGGGGCAGGGGGGCGTGGCCTAGCCGACCATTGCTGCTTTCTCATTGGTCCAGAATAACTCCATAAGAGCCCATGTTAGCGCTAAAGTGGCGCCCGTTCTACTAATAGGGTTGTCAAAAAAGGTTTTAGTCAATTTAAAAGAAATCGTATCAAAATATGCACAAACAAAATAAAACGACATTGTAATTAAACCTTACTTACCCGTAGACAGATACAAAAAATAAGAGTAGACGGGTAAAAAGAGTAGGGCTGTATGTCGTCGGAGTAAAGATTCCACACACATGGTACAAGAACTACACATTCTAGTTTGGTTTAAGATGTACAGTTTCTTTCCTTTCTTGAAATTTGGTTGTTAGACCAAAATAATCAATTATAATACATAATTTCTTATTTAAATACTTACGGAAGCAAATAAAGTAACAATTTTAAAAAACTAGACATTTATGTAGGTATATCGGTATATTTAGGTAACATTTCATAATACAATGTTAAGGCTTAAATGACACAGCCATACTTTCCAGCTTTTAAGAGCTAACGAGATTGAAGCAAACCCTCAAACAAATATTATAATTTTAAAAGACCTATGTGTCAAATTTCACAGTTCTAATAATAAAATGTTACAATTATGAAACACCACGTGGCTTCCCTGAAGTGTGTATAGAAAATGTTATATTATTGTACTCAGTGTGTTTACAAATTTATTCTGTGATTTTGTCATTACCAGCATAGTTACCCATGAGATCAATGTAAAAATATTTCTAACGCTCAGCGAAATCAAATTGAAGAGACATTTACCATCATCAAAAAGTGATTTTGATTTAATAAAAATTAATCTAAATTCAAAATTTTTAGTTTTTAAATTGATTAGTTTTAAGCCACTTGAGTAAAAAGTCCAACACCACTCAGCTCTTAAGTTACATGAGTAATATAAAAGTTCTCATATAATATATATGAATATTTTTTTAAATGTCATACAGATTTCTCTTTCAGCAGTCTTTTATTTGATAAAAACGCATCCCTGTTGTAGCCTATTTTCTCTCTAAACAAAGTACATAAATATTTCATTGCTCACGTCAATTCGTACAAGATAAAATTTTATAATTGCATATAAGAGGACACGTTACGGGTAATACAAACGCTGTAAAAACATGGTATTCAATAACGATTGTTTTCACGCATATTACATTTTCAATCATATAAATGCTTAAAACCATTGAAAATTCTTATTAAATTACTTTTCATTACTATGGAATACCATGCTTTACCGTCATACAAAACTATAAAAAAATAATAAAGGATTCAATTTAAATATAATGAATAATAATATCGTCTCCCATGAACGCCGCTCTGTTATCAGTTCAGAAAGTAAGAATTTTTCTGTTTACCACAGAATAACATGTAATAAGTAACTTAAAAAAATATCGTACTTTACGAGAATGAATCACAAAGAAACCTCTTTAACAAAAGAAAAAATATCTTCTTTATTTTGAAGATCCTGATGACACTAATACTGTTATTTATATACGTTAGCAAACATGACAAGTATACAATATTTGTTTTTCCAACTAATTAAATGGACACTACAATTTTTCAAGGGATGAATTAGCACATCTTTAGTACTCCGTAGGATTTTATATGACTTAAAAGCTATTATACTAAATAAAATATTTAAAAATTCATTTAATGATAGTATGGTAGATTTTAAGAAGTTTATTTAACATGTTGACCTCATTTATTCCACAAAACATAAAAACAGTGCATAGTTTTTGCACGTACGTTCGCGTTCGTGTACGTGATGTGGCTTTTTCTTCTACAGCATTATCCAACTCATTAATTATTGAGAACGAAAAGAATACAGAAAGATAAAGTGGAGGAAGGACGGGAAACACGTCAAAAGAGCATTACACCGCGTGACAAACCAGGACAGATTGTAGCGCTGTGAGGTACAGATAGGAGGAACTCTTTTCCACAAAACTTTATCTTTTCAACATAGCAAAGTGTCTTATCTCGTGATTCCATTTACTTGAGTCCTCTTCTTGAAACAAATTTCAGGAAGCATTCGTTTTTTATCACGGAAAGAGCCTTTGTGTTTTATTTAGATCACAACTATTTTTTAGTTAGTTTTTAGCTAAACTATTACTATCTTATCCAACTTTACTATATAATTATTGAAACATATTAAAATAAACTAAAGGACTTTCCTAAGAATTATAATTAATTAGATATATCCTTAATAAGGGGGATTCTCTATCCGTGAAAAATATTTTAAATCTGTTACTTATTAAATGTTTTTTAGCTATTATGTTAGTTGTAGACATTTGACGAGAATAAAAGATTTATTCCAATGTTCTAGAGTTTGGTATTATTTAAAAAAAGGTAAGCATATTTATATTGAAATGGTAATATAAAAATGTTAATCTGTATAATTATTCAAATAATACTTAATAGTTTTGGTTTTAAATTAAAGGTTTTATGTACTTAAACATTTGAATATTTCCTCTATTATAATTATAAAGAAAGTTTAATAAAAATTTAACAAATTGTGTGTAATATTATTTAAAAAATGTTTTTTCATAACACCAATTGTCGAACATTACTCAATATACACCCGACCATACTAAATGCTGTGTAAAAATTGAATTCTACTATCTTCAACGGGTTTCTTGTTACGTAAACGGTTTTCTTAAAATAAAAATAATAAGAAAAATTCGCAATCACACTTTGCCAACATATTTATTTTAAGGTATTTTGTCAAACGTTAAATTACACGTGTTTATGATATTAAGTATTGATTTATTAATTATGAATACAATTTCTTCATAAAACATAATGCTTTTGTGGCATCTTACTATTTATAGAGTACAGTTTAACAGCCTAAAACTTTAAATTTCTTTTTTCAATTTTTAGTATTGTTGTTTGTAAACCTGATATATATTTTTCCTTTGTATTGCAGCAGTTATTTTATCAAATAATTACGTCTTGCTTCAGTAAACTTTAGAATATCCAGTTATTAATTGGAGATCCATGGTCTTTGTGTATTAGATATTATAAAAATATACTAATTTAATGTAATACCACGTACAGAAAAAAACGGAATTAGTTTAACAACAAGCAACTAATATAATCTCAATTTAAAAAAGTTTCCGATTTAAAAAAATCCAAGTTATCTACGTTGTTAAGGGGACTAAATAAACATAATTTTTGGAGGGAAGCACAATGGAGGAAGGGTTTCAAAAATGGAAATATACCATTCCAAAGCATCTCCTTATTTTTATTACCTGATTTTAATGTATTAATCAATGAAATGTGGTGTACAACGAAATCTGCATGCAAACCGCAACTTCTACAATTCTTTTAAAGCTAACCTAATCTGGCCTTTAATAAATATGCAACTTAATCAACGTAGTTTAGTAACTCCCGTCTGGAGGCTTTTTAGAACAAGAGTGATGAGATATGTTCGTATACAACCACGACTTGTTATAATCGAAATAACTGCCTTTTGCTTGTTTTTATAAAACCTAAACTAAATATTTTGCATAATGAAACCTCAGAATGCCCCACGGGCGGTCACGTTGTGTGGTTGTATAGTGTAACATGGGGATTGTGGTTCTCTCCGGACTGTTCGATAGTAACTGAACTGTAAATTTGGACGATCACGGTTACAGCGTACATTCTACACAGTTGCACAAGCGACTAATCACAATGATACTTATGTACAGGTTACACAATTCCAACTAGACCCATACATCGTGTGTTCTGGGTACTTAGAGATTTGTGCTTATTTTCTGATAATTTTACGCAAACTGAGTTACAAGTCTACTAGTTTACTTTAATATATATATAGTATATATATATATATATATTATATATATATATATATATATATATATATATATATATATATATATATATATATATATATAAGGAGATAGTAATATGGGGTTCCTGGCGCACTTTCGGAGCCGACCGAAAAGCAATGTAAAATACTGTTCAATGTACCATAAAGGAAGCTGAGAAATAAACACAGCAAATCTCAATGAAAAAATTAACCGAATCTACAGTCGTTCGTCTCCAAAAGCGATCGGTACATTACTATCTACTCTGTGGAATGAAAAATTAACCAAATCTATAGCTGTTTGCTTCTACTTTCTTAAGCTGGTGCTTTGTAAAATGTTGTCAAATCTGCTACGAATAAAGGATTTATCTTAATAAAATTTAATCAATTTAAAAACATTTTTACTAAAAAACATACTGTACTTTAATAAAAAACTTTTCTACTAAATAAACAAACATGAACTCACCAAGCTCTCTTCAGTTTCTAGCATTTCAAAAACTTACAAAGAAAGGACAATTTTAACGAGTTCAACGAATTACCAAAAACATTTTAAAGAACAGTTGATACTTTCCTTAAATGATACAGAATTCAAAGAACTTGTAAAGTTCTTTTGCAGAAAAAAACGTCTTAATGGAGTGTTTTTACTATCGGCATCGGCAAAAAACTAAAAAAGTAAGGGATTACATATTTAATATAATTACGAAAGATATTGAAAAGAAAGTAAAAAATAAACAAACAGAGAGTTTTCATCGTTTTTTTATGACCATTTTTCCCATATTATACGTTCTTTCAAGATAATCAAGACTTAATTGATGAATTTCTTAGGAATTTTTGTGAGTATCAAGATTTATCAACACAATTCATTAAAGAGCATTATAGAATTTTTCTTATAGAATATAGCCACATTTTGTGTGAAACAAAAGGTATTACTGTAGATAATATTCCATGTGATTCCTATGAAGAAAGACACCAAACTATGGTTATCAAAACAGTACTATGACGTGGGGAGGGACTGCAAGTTTTAGAGTTAAGACTTTATTCTACAAAGTTAATTGTTATAATTTCTTTTATCTTTAATAGTCTTCTTTCCAGTAACAACCAAGTGTAATTTTTCATTTTTGTTTAATTCTTTAATCTTTTTCTCATCCAAAACAGTCAAAAATCTGTTCGGTAAGTGTACTTTACAATCTTCCAACTCGGCAATTATTGTAAACCCGAATTTATCTTTCATTTTCTCCAAATTCAAGATTCTATGTTTCTTCCTTTCTTTCCAATTCATTTAAACTTCTTATACTCTTTAAACTTACATTCTCCAATATCATTTAACTCTTTCAAGAACTCCATTTAAATAGAAAAAATTTCAAAGTCAAAAAGTGCAAAACCATTTCTCGGTCGACCTTTTCTCCTCCCTCTGTCTCTTTCTCTCTCCCTCCTCTTTTTATGCCTATGACACGATCACTTCTGCCGTTTATAGGCTAGGATCTATATTCAGGCTAGAGAGAGAGAGAAGAAGCGAGATACGGATAGAGAATAATGGTTCCGGAATACGATCTGAATACTTCTGAACTTGGTGTTTCTCCGCTATGGCCACTCGCATTGAAACAGTTCAGAAGTAAACTTCCTAACCGACCAAACCGAATTCGCGGACATATATACTCAGCAACACAAAAAACAACAGCCCATCGAGAAGTAAAAATTTAAGAAATTAATTTTAAAATATAATTTGAAAATTACAAGTAACAAAATGTACGCATATTTAAAATAGGTAAAATTATCTAACATTTTGAAAAAGAAAATGTTATAAATAGTAAACGGGAACACAATTTTTATTCTTAAAAGAAAATCTGCATTACCGACATTTTAGTTCCGAAAGATTGCGCTGTGTGTATCAATTGACAGTCGAGGTGTGCTACTACAGACCGACCATCACGATAATCGCTTCGCCTGCGTCATATCCGTAGTGATATCACGCCGTGAGAGGCGCAATCGTTGGTTTACAAGCACCATTTAGTTAAATAAATTTTTTCTATCTAAATGGAGCGCGAAAAAATATCATGTCCGTTCTGCAAAAAAGAAATTTTAAGAAAAAACTATGATCGCCATTATAATTCTAAAAGTCACGAAAAAAACAAGCAAATTTACGATAATGAACTAAATTATTTAAGGACAATGGGCTAGAGAAAATAAAAATTGCCGATCACGAAAACATGTTTAATATTGAGAAAATTACGTGAATTAAAGAGAAATTTCAAAGTTGAAAAGAAAAATCTCGACCTATTTAACCCATTGGCGGACGCGATGACGTATATTGCCGTCATCATGTATACAGCGCGTAAAGACGGATGACGGACAGTGTCCGTCATGAATTTTGGGATTTGTTCAATCGATATAATTCTCGGTTATTTGTATGGTTTATTCCGTTCACCAACAAGCGATCGATAGTTGAATCGTATTATTCGGTATCTAACATCCGAATAACAAGAAAACTGAATGCAAAAACGAACATAAACCTGAATCCCGTAACTGTTTGCAATAGAACAGCGATCAGTCGAGCAACATGGCGTCTCACGATGAAGTGTTTCTCCGTTCGTCGGAGTTATCTGCGTATGTGGATAATGTACTGAATGAAAGTGATAGTGATAGTGGTGATTTAGATGGCGAAACTGTGAATATTCAATGACGATAATGATGAAATCAGTGACAATGACGGGCGAAGTGATAGTAGTGATGACGATGACGACAATGACAATAGGCCTAACCTCCAAACTTGGACCTGGACAAATGACACAAAACACAGTAAGGCAAATCAACTTTACTGGAAATTCAGGTATAAATCCAATTGTTTCCAGGCAATTGAATGCTGATTGTACAGAGCTAGATGTATTGAATCAATTTCTAACCAATGAGTTCTGGGATAAAGTTGTAAGTGAAACTAACAAAGTATGCTAGGGAGAAAATTCTTGGTGGAGGTGATGTTAGGCCTAATAATAATTGGACTGATGTAACCAAGGATGAAATGAAGGCTTACTTTAGCCTTGTTGTTTTGATGTCACAAAACCCGCAAAACAAAAAAGTAACTGACTATTGGTCTCGCAGACAAATAATTCATTGTCCTATCTATAGTGAGGTTATGTCACGCGACAGATTCAAATCTATTTCTAGATACTTACACTTTTCATCCTCACTTCTGCAAACTGACAAACTAAGGAAAATCCGACCAGTTGTTGAATTACTTTTGTCATCATTCAAAAGGGTATTCAAACCTGGAAAGTTTTGTTGTATTGACGAAAGTTTGATTGTCCTTCCGAGGAAGGTTAGCCCTACATCCAATTCAACCCTTCAAAAAGGGCTAGGTTTGGAATTAAGATTTATAAGGTATGTGATTCTGATAACAGGGTACTGCTACAATTTCAAGATATACACTGGAAGGAAATTACCAATGTCACTACAATGCTAGTTAGTAGAACAAGTTGTTTTGACAATGACAGAAGACTTAGTTGGTGAAGGTCGACTTATGTTTATGGACAATTGGTATTCATCGCCAAACCTTTTTTTGGAGCTCCTAAACAGAGATACTTATTGCATTGGTACATTGAGAGCCAATAGAAAAAATGTTCCCAAGGAAATAAAAAAAGAAAAACTGAAGAAAGGAGAAATAAACATTTCGCTCAAGTAATAACATGTTGTGTCTGAAATGGAAAGATAGGAAGGATGTGACAATGCTTTCAACATACCACGAGAGACCAGATTTCCAAGAAGTAACTTCTCAGCGAGAAAGTAGAAAACAAAATCCAGTAGTAAGCCTCAAACCAAATGTTGTTGTAGATTACAACAAGTATATGTGTGGGGTAGACAAGCAGGACCAAAAACTTTCCTCCTTTCCAGTAATGCGTAGGAGTGCCAAAGGGTACAAAAAAATATTTTTTTTACCTTTTTTGATATTGCATTATGTAATGCTAGTATTGTACACAACTTGGTCACTAAAAAGAAAATTCATCTTTCAGAATTTAGGCTAAAACATTGTTGACCAGTTACTATCAACAGTTCAGCTTCCTGATAGGCCTACAGGAGGGAGGCCTTCACTAGACCAACCAATGAGTGCTACAATGTAAACAATGGGGACATTTCATTGAAAAAAATTCCTCCAACAAACAAGCTAGACCATCCAAAAGATGTAAAGTGTGTTATGATCACGGAAGGCGATCAGAAACAATTTACCAAATGTAAAAAATGTAAAGTTCCTTTACATTTGGAGAACTGTTTTGAAATTTTTCATACAGTAAATAAATACTAAAAAAATTAAAAATGTATTTGTAATTATTTGTAAATATATACCACACATGAATTCCACAACAAAAACTTTTTACAGGTAAGTTATACCACCATAACTGAAAAAAAACTTATTAAACGTTTTTTAAACAAAAAAAACTCAGTCCTGGGTTGTCACAATAGCGTTAAAATCTCAGTCTCCAATGGGTTAATGATGAAAAAACTTCATTTCATAGCTGAAAAGTTGGCTAATTCGGTACTAAACGATAAAACCAAGTCTGAAATGATCGATAGAAATTGATAAAAACGATTAAAGTAAAATCCGAAAATATCATTGATGTAGAAGTGTTTATCCTCAATACACGGTCTTTTTCAAGCAATACATTTTATAACAAACTTGAACGACAATTCCATGTCAATTTCTTATCTTTCAATTATGCGCCCAGAAATTAAAGATTTAATAGAAAAATTTCAAGAAAAATGTTAAAAATATGAAGGGCTATCTCTCTTTGGAATGTGAATACGAACGAACTTTAGTGAATGGTGAACCGCAAACATGTCCCAATGTATTTTACTATCAAAGCAGACGAAATCTTTGACGTAAACGACTTTATTACTAAGCAATTTAATAAATTAACACATCGGAGAACAAACGAATAATCCCAAATAAAGGTTCACGGATGGACATTTAAAAGTTGTAAACAACTAGTTTTGAGCCTTAACAAACACGAAATGATGAATGCAGGATCATACATCGATTTACCAAAGAATATCAAAGATAAAAAAGCTTGTATAAATATAAAAAATAGAGATGATTTTTGCTTTATTTACTCAATAAGATGTGCTATTGAAAAACCAGAAAGAGACTGTGAACGTGTAAAGCAATACGAAAAATTTGTGAATGACGAAATATTTTCAGGTTTTGAGTATCCAATGTCTCTGAAAGATTATACAAATATTTGAAAAACGAAGCTACAATTCCAAGTATAAGTATCCAACAATGTCTATCAATGTCTACAGTTTTGATGAAAATATTAACATTGTTCCGTTACAAATTTCTGAAAAATATGACGCTGAAACAAACATTGATTTATTGTATGTTAAACAAGATGATAAATCTCATTATGTTTTGATAACCGATTTAAATAAGCTTGTTTCTTCGCAGTTGTCTAAACATAAAGAAAGAAAATTTTTGTGTAGAAGATGTTTAAGCCATTTTTACAAATCTGGAGATTTAACAGATCATTTAGAAATTTGTAAAAATCATGAAGTTTGTAAGCCAATTATGCCATTTCCAGGTCAAACAACTAAATTTACTAATTATCAAAAGAAATTTAACCATCCGTACGTAATTTATATGGACTTTGAGAGCATATTAGAAAAAATTCCGACATGCAAGAACAATCCACAAAGATCGACTACAACCAAGATTCAGAGGCACATTCCTTATGGTTTTACTCTATATTTAGTGTCGAATGTGACCAATCGCATGTACAAACCGATATGTTATCGTGCCAAAAATGAAGAAGATTTGAAAAACGTCCCGACAAAATTGTTTGAAGAACTCAATAAATTATCGAAATACATAGCGAAAAAATATAATTCTAAGAACATGAAACCTATGAAATTGACAGAAGAAGAAGAAATTTCGTATCAAAATTCAAACGTTTGTCATATCTGTGAATGGTCTGCTTATGATGTTGGGTCAATTCAGTATGGTTTTACTCCTGATAGTTGGAAAGATAAGAGTTATAATAAAGTGAGAGATCATTGTCATTTAACCGGCAAGTTTCGAGGCGCAGCTCATGCATGTTGCAATCTAAATTTGAAATTTCCTCAGAATATTCCCGTTTTCTGCCACAATATGTCAAATTACGATACTCATTTGTACATAAAAGAATTGGCCTAAACAATATGGAAATGTTGATTTGATTGCAAACACCGATGAAAAATATATAAATTATTCTGTAAATTCTGGATATGGCTATGAATTCGAAGGTGATAAGCCAAGAAAATTCATCAAGTTTTCGTTTGTAGACACGTTCAGATTCATGGCCTCGTCTATAGAAAAGTTAGCTAAAAATCTAAAGAGAGAAGACTTCAAACATACAAATCATTTAATACAAGATGGGATATTGAATGAGATAATAGAAAGACAGCCAAATGACGACGACGAGATTTTTAAAATTCTATCTGGAAAAGGAATATTTCCCTATGAATTTATCGACAGTATTGAAAAACTTGATTACACAGAAGAATTGAGAATTCAAGATTTCTATTCACTTTTGACAGATGAGAGCATATCTGAGAAAGATTTTCAACACTACTTAAATGTTTGGAACAAATTAAAAGAGAAAAATCTAGGAAATTACTCTGATCTCTATAACATTCAAGATGTTCTATTGCTCGCTGATATATTTGAAAATTTCAGAAATATTTGCTTAAATTGCTATAAACTTGATCCGGCACATTATCTAACAGCTCCCAGTCTTGCATGGGATGCTATGTTAAAATTAACGAAGATAGAATTACAATTAATTAGTGATTATAATATGTATTTGATGATCGAAAAAGGTATTCGCGGAGGCATTTCTCAGTGTATTAAACGATATGTGAAAGCAAATAACAAATATTTAAAAGATTTTGATAAGACAAAGCCCGAAAAACTATTTGTTGTACGTCGATGCAAACAACCTTTATGGGTATGGACTTATGCAAAAACTGCCGTATAGTGATATCAAGTGGATGGATCCTAAAACGTATACAAAAGAAGAGTGGCAAGAAACAATTTTAGAACTCACTGGCGACGAAGATTATGGCTATATTCTCGAAGTCGATCTTGGATATCCAATAAATTTACACGAACATCACAAGGATTTACCTCTTGCTCCAGAACATTTTAAAAACAAACTTTGCACAACTCTACTGGATAAAACTGAATACGTTGTTCATTCGAGAAATTTGAAGTTCTATTTGGAACAAGGTATGATTTTGAAACATGTGAATAGAGTTATTGCATTCGATCAGAAGCCTTTTATGAAAGAATACATTGATTTTAACACAAACATGAGAACCAAAGCTACAAGCGACTTTGAAAAGGACTTTTATAAGCTGATGAACAACTCAGTTTTTGGAAAATCTATGGAAAATGTGAGAAACAGATGTGATATTAAGCTTGGAAATGAAGAATTTTCAATGAAACAAGCTAAGAAAACAAATTTCAAATGCTTTACATCTTTGACGACAACTGTATAGCGAGTCACATGTACAAACAAAAGGTTAAATTTAACAAACCGATTTACATAGGATTTTCAGTTCTCGACCTCTCAAAATTGCTAATGTACGAGTTTTATTACAACAAATTAAAGAAGTTTGATCCAGATTTGAATCTGTGTTACATGGATACAGACAGTTATTTTCTAGAATTGAAACGAGATCCTTTTAAAATTATTAAAGAAAATATAGATGACTTTGATACAAGTGATTATCCAAAAGATCATGAATGTTTCACTACTAAAAATAAGAAGGTAATAGGGAAATTCAAAGATGAGTTAAATAGCGAAGTTTTAGAAGAATTTTGTGGTTTAAGGTCTAAGATGTACTCGTACAAATATCTAGATAAAAACCCAGTTAGGTGTAAAGGAATTAAGAGAAGCGTTGTAAATAAAACAATAAATATCGAAAACTTGAAGAGATGTTTGTTCGAAGATAAAGAAGAATTTAGGGAGATGACAGTCATCAAAAGTTATAAACATGAGTTGTACACTGTTACCATAAACAAGCTGGCACTGAACGCTAAAGATGATAAGAGAATTGTCCTAGAAAATAAGATCGATACAGTACCGTATGGCTATAAAAATGAAGCAAAATCTGATATATTAGACGAATTAAATAAACTTGGAAACTTTGACATGTAAATGGAAGATGATTTAATTCACTGTCACAAGTGTAAAAAGAAAACGAAAAATATAGATTCAAAAATCGTTCAAACTCAAAATGGATTGTATAGAATTGCTGCAAAATGTTCAAAATGTAAGACAAACAAGAGTAAGTTTATAAAGAATCCAAATCCAAAACCTGTTAAGCAAGAATTGAAGACTAAAGATGAGATAGAGATTGAAGCTCGAGAAATTCATGCACCAGTACGAAAAAAGTTTAAAAAGAGAAAAATTATAACATTAGGAATTGACGATTTATGGGCAGCAGATTTAGTTATAATGTCTAACTATTCAGATCAAAATGATGGATTTAAGTATATGTTAAATGTTATTGATACTTTCTCAAAAATATGCTTGGTCAAGAGCTATCAAAAGAAAAAACGGCAAGGATATTTCAAAAGCTTTCGAAGATATAGTAAAAGATGCCATAAGGATCAATCACAAACCTCCTAACCTACTTCATACAGATAAGGGTTTAGAGTTTAAAAATAAAGAATTTAACGATGTTTTGAGGAAATACAACATTAAGATTTATCATACTGAAAACGAAGAGAAATCAAGTATTGTAGAGAGATATAACAGAACTCAAAATGAGAGAATGAAAGTAATTTTTGAGATTAATAAAAACTTTAAATGGATCGATATTCTTCAAAAAATCGTAAACAATTATAACGATACAGTTCACAGCACAATCAAAATGAAACCGAAAGACGTAGATAAGGATGCAGAAAAGGAGTTATTAGAGACCGTTTTCAAGTATGTTCCACCTGAAATTCACACGAAAACTAAATTTAAAGTCAATGATCATGTAAGAATTGTTAGTAAAAAAACAAACATTTTCGAACAAATATAAGAACAATTGGTCAAGAGAAATCTTTGTGATTTATCAAATTAATAACACAGATCCTGTAACTTATAGTATAAAAGATTTAAATAATGAAGAAATAACCGGAAAGTTTTATGAATATGAATTGAAGAAGTCAAAACTGTAATATAAATTTTCTATATATAAATGGCGCATCAAAAGAAATGTACAAAGTGCAAAGAATTTAAAGATTTAAATGAATTTTATAAAGATAAAAATAGGAAAGATGGAATGCATTATAATTGCAAAGATTGTGAAAGGGAATATCATAAAGAATTATATGATAAAATAGAAAAAATTAACTTTGGAAGATAAAGAATGTCTTAAATGTAAAGAAACTAAAAAAATTTCAGAGTTTAATAGTGATCACTATAGTAGAGATAAGAAAGACTCATATTGTAAAGATTGTGTAAAGAAGAATCACCATAGATTATATTATGAAGATACTCAATGTGAATGTGGAAGAACTATAAAATGGTTAAATAATTATCAAAAACATTTACAAACAAAATATCATAATTCAAGAGTTTAACATTTTCATCGTGTAATAATTTTTTCTATTTAAATGGAGTCTCAAAAGAAATGTACAAAGTGTCAAGAAGAGAATAGAAAAGACTGTTATTGTAAGGAATTATATGATAAAATGAACAAATTAACTTTAGAAGAGAAAAAGTGTTACTTTTGTAAAGAAATTAAAAATATTTCTGAATTTAATAACTGGCAGTATAGTAAAGATAGAAAAGATGCTTTTTGCAAAGATTGTGCTAAAAAAATTTTCAGCGAAAGTTATAAAAACGAAATGCCTTGTGAATATGAAAAAAAAATTTACGATGGTTACCTAGTTATGCTAAACATTTACAAACAAAATATAATAAATCGAGAGTTTTTAGTAAAATTTAGAAACATTTTCATCGTGTAATTTAGATATTCTATAAATCAGTCGAGATTCTGCCATATTTGTAGTAAAATGATTTCCGTTGTATAAAATATTCAAAGATTCTTTCATTTGGTTGTAGAGATTGATAGAATTTGGTTCGTCATCAATGAACAAAATCTCTAATTCAGGATAATTTATTTTTAGATGTTTTAATCGGTTTGGTATTTCTCGTTTCTGAGCTCTGATAACGTAATAAGGCCATTCCCACATGTGATTCTTCTTAATTAATACAAAAAACATGGTGCTTTTTCTTATCAAAATTTTTACATATCATATCTCTCTTCATTAATTCCATTCGCAATTCTTGATTCTCTATTTTCAAGGATTTCATTTGACCTGAAATTTGTAACTGTTTTATTTCATCTTTTAACTGCTTATTTTCGTTTTCAAGTTTGTACACACCAAATTTACGAATACTTGGTAAAACTTCTTCTAAAACCCAATCTTGAAACATTTCTGCTATTTTCATTTTAGATTTCAAGATTAAAGAATATATGCCTGCTTCATTGATGAAAACAGTGTTTTTTTGAAAGTTTGAAGGCGGGGGCGAATCACCCCTACCTTCAGAATGTATGTTTTCGAAGCTTTTTTTATATTTTTCTTTGACATGTTCTTTAATTGCTTTCTTCGTATCTTTATATTCTAACACCTCTGCAACATCTTTCGCCTTAAACCAAAATTCATTATTTTCGTCAACAAATGTTAAAATTTCTTTATTATTGAATTTGAGTAGATTCACAACTGACTCCATTTAGATAGAAAAAAAAATTTAACTAGTAATTTTTATTTTTGAGAATAAAGCCCAGATTCATTAATGAAAATAGTGTCAGGATGAAGATTTTGAAAGGGTCTATGGCATAGACTCTTGTAATTTATATATTTAAAGGCTATTTTCTCGTCATTATCAATATTATTTATGATAGCTTGTCTAGTATTTTCATATTGTAAAATTTCTGCAACATATTTAGCCTTAAACCAAATTTCATTATTTTCGTCAACAATCGTGCAAATGTCTTTATTATTGAATGTAAGTTGATTATTCAGTAGGTCTACAACTGACTCCATTTAGATAGAAAAGAAATTTAACTAGTAATTTTTATTTCAGTATAAAGTCCAGATTCATTGATAAAAAACAGGGTCAGGATGAAGATTGTTAAGGGGTCTATGGGATAGACTCCTGTAATTTATACATTCAAAAGTTGTTTTCTTGAAAATTTGAAGGTAAGAACGATTCGTTCCCCCCTTGATTCATCATTCTTTCGACAATCTTAAATATATTGTTGTTTTACTCTCATTATTTAATAAATTTCCCTCAGAGTCTTGAACAGTTAAGACGATTTTTTGAATTCTTTTCATATTTTTTCTAATTGGAATATAATCGATTTCATTCGGTTTTTCACTGATTTTTGATCCATAAGCAACATTTGGGAAAAATGTGTACAAAATTTCAGATTCTTTGTGTAAGTGTTCGGTATGATTTTCAAAACTAGGTTCAACGAGATTACAATGTACTTCAATTACATCAAACGGTCTAAATTTTGGCGTTTTATTTCCTAAATATACCTGATTTGGCTCAATAGTTTCTTGAACAAACCCTAATAAATCTACAATAATTGCTGAAAACATTATTCTTACTGGTGATTTTATTTGAATTTTATTAGAGAGATAATTTTTTTTGCATTTCAAACTTGTTTTCGTCAAAGTTTAAAGATTTATCTGATTGTTTGAATGTTTTCAGATAATTTTTAAGGGAATTTTTTATTTGATCGAAAGTATAATATCCTTTGTTTAAACCATAATATTTTGTTACGTTCTTCTCACTAAATCCTATACAATAAGGAGAACTTTCACTAATATTTATTACAAAATTATCAGAATAAAAAGCCGCTTAAACCGATAAAATAATTTGATTCTTCCTCTAAGTGTATAGGATGTTCCAAGTTTAAAACTAATTTAGAGCTTTCTGAAGTCAACTTGAACAGCTTCATTTTCGCAAGCGTTGCTTCAAGATGAAAATCTTCTATTTAAATGGAGAAATTTTTAAAGCAAAAAGATCAGATAAAACTTCAAACGTTTGAAGAAAATAAGAAAGATCAACCAATCAGATTGTTAATTGTTTGGTTCAAGTGGATGTGGAAAAAACAACTTTATTATTGAATTTTATCTACAATAGGTTGATTCCTTATTCCAATTTGTATGTTTTTAGTAAATCTTTAGAACAAGACGCCTATAAAAAATTACAAGAAAGATTTGAAAATATTGAGAAGAACTTAAGTAAGAAAAATATCACATTTTTATAATGCTTCCGAGGACATAGTTCCGTTAAGCGAATGTAAACCCAATTCGTTAATCGTTTTTGATGATTGTATTTTAGAAAATCAAGACGTTATTAAGGAATATTTCGTAATGTCCCGTCACAAAAACATATCTTGTATCTATCTTTCCCAATGCTTTTCAAAGGTTGATAAACAAGTTATAAGAAATAACCTGAATATGTTGTGTATTTTTAAGCAAGATGATCACTATTCGAGAAAGATTTATAACAATTATGTGGGATCTGATATGAGTTTTTAACCACTTTATTGAGTTATGTGATAAAATTTGGAAGGAAGACTACGGATTTTTAACTATTAATCTAACTTTGAAGCCTAAAAATGGTAAATATCTGAATAAATTTTCTAATATAAATGCTGCTCAGTGGTCTGACAAATCTACTTGATAAAATATTTGTTACAATTATTTTTATATTATCTTTAATTTTTATTTACATTATGAAAATAACAGAAAAACGGTAAATCTGTTCACGTTCCACGTTCACGTTCCACGTTCACGTTCATGTTTCACGTTCATGTTTCACGTTCGTGTTTACGTTTCACGTTCATGTTTCACGTTTCCACGTTCACGTTTACGTTCCACGTTCACGTTTTACGTTCACGTTCACGTTTTCACGTTCCACGTTCACGTTTTTACGTTCCACGTTCACGTTTTTACGTTCCACGTTCACGTTTTACGTTTCCACGTTCACGTTTTACGTTCCACGTTCACGTTTTACGTTCCACGTTCACGTTTTTACGTTCCACGTTCACGTTTTTACGTTCCACGTTTCAAAATTTTTCCTAAATAAATGGCGAACGTAACTTCAGAAGAAGCAAAAAAACTTGATCAAATCGAAAAGAAATTAATCAAAGAAATTTAAAGAACAGATTCGAATGGATGAAGAAGAACAAGAACTTATTCAAAAAATTAATCAACCTGTAACTTCTGCAATAAAAAATGTTGAGGGCAAAAATTGAAAATGTTTTAAGCGATAATCAAAATTTGATGAATTTGGTTCCAGTTGTACGACAATTTGCTGATATTTCGATTACCAGAATCTGAGTTTTGAATTGCCAAAATTACCATCTTCAACACCATTTAGACCTCGAATCATTGAAGACTCTACCATAGTTGAACCAATAAGTCCTGGAACAACGGATATAATAATTGGTGAAATTGGTAAAAAATTTCTTCCTAGAGCAAAGGATGATAAATTTGGTTTGTATTGGGACAGAAAAAAGAAAAGTTTTATGATTGGAAATTTGCCCGTGAATTTTGAGCATAATGATATCATTATTAATGAAAAAACATATGAAGGAACTCAAGGTTTATGGAGATTATTAACAGGCACTGATGTTCCAAAAGACGGTTTATATTCTGAAGAAGACTTGAAAAAGTATACTGAAATTTTATGGAAATCTGATTCAATTTACAAAAATAATGATCCATCAACTAAGAAACCAAAGTCAAGTAAAGGTAAAAAATATCTCAATTTGATTAAACCAATTTGGGAAAAAAGAATCGAAGGATCAGGTGTGAGAAAATACAGTGATAATAAGATTGAATACAGATATATCGACGATTTGACAAAACTCGATGGAATTATTAATTATATTTATGCTCAAGAAAAGGCTGGAAACAACAATTTTTTTGAACGAAAAGAAAGCGATTAAAGATTTTATTTCGAACAAACTTGATGAAATGATTGAAAAACCTGATGGAAATTAAATATATTTAAAACGAGTTTTGCCGGCAATAAGTTCATCTATGATTGAGGGTAGTGGACTTTTGAATGATTTTATCAACAATTTACCTTTTGAATTACACGTACCAACTTATCAGTATCTGGGGCCTGGCACAAAACTCGAAAAAAAAAAGACTAAAAAGAGGAGATCCTGGTATAAATAAATTAGATCAAGCTGCTATGGAACACGATATTTTTTATGCAAAACATAGAGACACAAATTCCAGACATATCGCAGATAAAGTTTTGCAAGATAAGGCAATGGATAGATTTTTTATCAAAAGATGCTAGTTTAGGTGAAAGATTTGTTGCGCTTCCAACAGCTGGAGCAATGTTTTTGAAGAGAAAACTAGGAATGGGAATCGAAGAGAACTTGAAATTTTAACTATATAAATGGAGGTGAATGTAAATTTCAGCAAAAATCAGAAAGAAAAAATAAAATCCGCTTTTAAGAAGAAAATACCCGTTAGTATTCAATTTAAAATAGATCAACTAAAAAAATGGCGAAGATAAGATATTTTTAACAAATAGACAATACAATAAACTCGAAAAACATAAGAAAAACAATAAAGGAACCAGAATAGAATTTTCTTATAATCAGTTGAAAGAACTTAAAAAATGGTGGACTTTTGAAAGATTTATTAGATTTTGGAGAAAATATTCCAGTTGTTAAAAATGTTGTTTCCTTATGTTCGTAAAGCTGCTCCAATCGTTTAAAAAAGATGTGATTCCTATTGTTCGAAACATTTTAAAATTGGTTAGATAAAGAGTTGGAAGATGTTACAGGATCTGGATTAGATGAAAAAAAACTTTGAATTACGTGAAATCAAACATTGAAAAAAAAAATTTAAACCTTTAACATTCGGGGAATTGGAAGAAATCTGCAAAAATATTAAACATTTTAGAGGAATCTTCATGAGAGATACATTACCTGAAAAAGTTAAGAAATTTGAATGTGGAATTGTGAATTTAGACTCGATTATGGGAAGTGGAAACGCATTGGATTTTGTTATTATAAAAATGATAAGAATGCATGTTATTATTTTGATTCGTATGGAAGAATTGAGGACAAACCACCTATAGAATTGATTAAATATTTAAAAAAATCAAACGTTTATTATAACGATTCTCAAATTCAAGACTATAAAGATCCCCCAATTTGTGGTCATTTATGTGTTTTTGTTTTGAATGAACTGAGTACTGGTAAAGATTTTTAAAGAAGTTGTTAACAAATTATTACTTAATAAATATGGATTCACAAAATATTTTTGACGTATTTGGAACACAAATTATTCAAAATGTAGATAATAGTTTGAATTTTGATAGTTTGAGAAATGAGTTTGATAACAAGTTAGAAAATTTTATTACAAAACCTTCCAGATTCAGATATGTTTGCTGTCGAGATTGAAGATTTTAAAGCAGAATATGATAACAAACTTGCAAATTTCATGAGTTCAAATGAAGTTGCTGATAAAATAAAAACATTGGAAAAAGAAGTTGATGATGGTGTAAAAAAATTATTTACCAATTTAATGTCTCATATCGAAAAAGCTGATAAAATTACTGAAGCGATCAAAGTTGAAAAGAATTATGTTAGTTTTAGCTAATAAAAAAAGAATTGTCGGTGTTCGACCTGGTATTGACAAACATGATGTTGTTGTTAAAGAACAAATTTTAAAACCTCTAAAATTATCAGAAAACATCGATATTGTTGATTTACATGATCCGAATGTTAAAAATGCCTTAGATTTTAAAGGAAAAAGAATTAGCGGTGTTAGTAAAGGAATTAATCCATTTGATGTTGTTGTAATGATTCAATTAGAAGATCCTATTAAAATGTTTAATGAACTAAAACAAAATTATGAGAATCATAAACAGCATGTTAAAGATTTTACAACAGAAGTCTATGAAAAAACTTGATGAAAGAAGTAAAAGATCAGTAGACGATGTTGGTGAATTACTTGATAAAAGTAAATAAACTAGAAGAAAACTTTAATACATATAAAAATGATGTTGATGTATTAGTTGGTGAAGTAATTAACAAAATTCTGGAAGATTTTGATACACATTTCAATGAGAAAGTAAACTTTTTTGAAAATTTTGGTACACGTTTCAATGAGAAAGTAACACATAATAATGAATTACTTAAAAGAATAGATGATCGATACTCTTTATATCTCGATAAAGTAAATAAACTAGAAGAAAACTTTAATAAATTTAAAGAAGATGTTAATAAAACTTTTGAAAATATTGATAACAGATTTAATGGATTAGGCGGCTATGATGACTAATTTTCCTTATATAAATGGCGCTCATATATTGTGTGAGATGTAAAGAAAAAACTGCAACAAATTATATAAAATTACTATGCAAACATCAATGGAGTTAAGAGAATTTCTGGAAAATGTGCTGAATGTAACACTAAAAAGAGCCAATTTATAAAAACTTGATTTTGAAATTTTTTCTTAATAAATAGAGATGGCGGGACATTACAGTGCTTTCGATCTTTTTATCATGCAACACGAAAGAGATTTGAAAAAAGAACATTGGGATGACATTTCTCAAAAATATGAATTATCCGAAGATATGATGAGATTATACGTAAACAAATTGAATTGGTATAACATTGCTAAATATCAAACTTTATCATCAGAGTTCATTCAAGAAAATATACATTATCAATTAAAAGATCATATGTCTGTTCTTTGTCTCTATCAACACTTGAGTATAAAGTTTTTGGATGAAAATAAAGATACAGTTGATTGGAACAATATTATAGATAGCGGTTACTATCCTGTGCAGATTTTATTGAAATATGTGACCCGGAGATCGCAAAATTTAAGGAAGAGAATCCTGAATATGACGAAGTAGATCATTAAAAATGACTCTAATCTTTTTAATTATTTTACTAAAATTTATATCTTTTCTTATAAAAACGTACATTAGATCGATGAAAAAATGATACTTATACATGATGTTTAAAATTTCTAAATTTTCTCTTATTAAATGGCGGACTACAGAAAATATGCTAGTGATATTGAAAGGGCGGAGTTTAAAAATTTCTATCCAATTAGTAAACAACATTTGAATGAACCGAATAAAAGAACTGAGTTTAATATTGATTTTGGAGATAACTTTTGCTCGTCTAACTTCCAGTTTTATATTTCTGGAACTTTAACAAAACAAGATGGTCAAGCATATCTTGGAACTGATAATGTTAGATTAATCGATAATTTTATACCGTTTTTATTTTCTAAGATTGAAGTAAGAAAACACAATAAATTGATAGAAGAAGTCGAAAACTGTGGCCAATTAAGCACAATTAAAGGAACTATTTCGTATTCAAAAAGTGATGTTATTTCTCAAACTTCTAATGGCTTTGAATCAGATTTTTAAAATTTGGTGTTTTTGAAGCAGCTGGAAATTTATCTCATTTTGGATTAGGATTTTTTGAAAATGTTACTATTCCGATCTATAAAGGAGGATTTTATCTAAGTTTTATAAGAGCAGAAGACGATGATGTGATTCTGAAGACTGCAACTGGAAATGTTTATGCCTGTTGATGGAAAAATAACAATTACAGATTTTTTTATTAGAGTTCCAATGATTGATTATAAAATCACGAGTAAAATAAGGTTGATTGATGAAATTACAAAAAAGTCAAAACATTATGTTCAATTTTCTAGATTGGCAATGTATTGAACAAAAAGGTATTTCCGGAACAACTTATTCGTTCGATATCACAAATATTTATAGAAATATCTTCAATCCCAAGTTCGTTATCATAGGTTTTCAAACAGATAGACAGAATAATCAAGAAAAAAATCCTTCAAAGTTTGATAGTTTGGATGTAAAAAATATCAGAGTAAAATTGAACGGTTCTTATTATCCAGATGAATTACAAAATTTAAACATTTCAGGAGGTCTTTTCAGAATCATGTATCAGATGTATCAAGATTTTAAGAAAGTTTACTGTAATAATAAGGAAATGTATTACAATCCTAAAGAATTTTTAGCGAATAGACCTATTTATGTCATTGATACAACAAAGAGTTTGACAAATATTTCTGGTTCAAAGAACGATATAATTATCAATATGGATTTTCAAAAAGCTGTTACAAACGCGATTTGTTATGTTGTTGTTGTCTCTGAGAAATTTTTAGCCTATGATGTGATTAAGAACGATATTAGAGAAATTCAGTAGTTAATGATGTTCATATTATTCTCTTTCATTCCTTCTAATATTTCAAAAATATACTCTTTCGCCACTGAAAAATCCCGATTTCTCCGTAATAATCTTTATAATCGTACACATAATATCCTAAATAGTTGTACAATAGAATGAAATTATTTCTATTTATCTCTGTTGTAGAAATGTAAACACAAACATTTGCGCTGAAAAATTTATATCTCGGCAGAGTTAGTTCCATAATCTCCATTTATAAAAAAAAATTCTTTTTTGTTTAAATGGAAGAGTATAATGCCAACTGTTACAAGTGTTCTAATAGAGGAGAAATTATCGATAAAAGATATTTAGTTTGTAGAGATTGTAATTTAATTTTGTACGAAAGACCTAAACCTAAGAAATTTCGAAATAAACTAACACATTTGAATAATCTGCTTATGAAATTACAATACGGAGACAAGAAGCAAACAAAATTTGTTACAGAATTTAGAAAACAGAATAAAAATTTTTACTTATCTCTTGGAACCATTGACAAAATTATTTTCCTTTTCAAAGAATACATTAGGTTTGTAGGTATCGATACACACGTTTATTATGAAAAGATATTACCTGTATTTTTTCATTATCTGGATGTTGAATTTGTCTACGATTTTAAGCAACCAGAAATCCTCGATGATTTTATAGTACATTTGGAGAAAGTAAATGAAGAACCTCGTCAAAACAATGAAGATGTTGGCAATTCCCTCGACTTCTCGAGTGATTGTTAGCAAATTTCATTTTTTCCGTCTTTAAATTTTTTCTATTTAAATGGAGTTCTTGAAGGAGTTAAATGATATTGGAGAATGTAAGTTTAAAGAGTATAAGAAGTTAAATGAATTGGAAGAAAGGAAGAAGAAAACATAGAATCTTGAATTTGGAGAAAATGAAAGATAAATTCGGGTTTACAATAATTGCCGAGTTGGAAGATTGTAAAGTACACTTGCCGAACAGATTTTTGACTGTTTTGGATGAAAAAAAGATTAAAGAATTAAACAAAAATGAAAAAATTACACTTGATTGTTACTGGAAAGAAGACTATAAAAGATAAAGAGAAATTATAACAATTAATTAACTTTGTAAAATAAAGTCTTTTCAGTTGTTGCTCTAAAACTTGCAGTCCCTCCCCACGTCATAGTACTGTTTTGATAACCATAGTTGGTGTCTTTCTTCATAGGAATCACATGGAATATTATCTACAGTAATACCTTTTGTTTCACACAAAATGTGGCTATATTCTATAAGAAAAATTCTATAATGCTCTTTAATGAATTGTGTTGATAAATCTTGATACTCACAAAAATTCCTAAGAAATTCATCAATTAAGTCTTGATTATCTTGAAAGAACGTATAATATGGGAAAAATGTCATAAAAAAACGATGAAAACTCTCTCTGTTTGTTTATTTTTTACTTTCTTTTCAATATCTTTCGTAATTATATTAAATATGTAATCCCTTACTTTTTTAGTTTTTTGCCGATAGTAAAACACTCCATTAGACGTTTTTTCTGCAAAAGACTTTACAAGTTCTTTGAATTCTGTATCATTTAAGGAAAGTATCAACTGTTCTTTAAAATGTTTTGGTAATTCGTTGAACTCGTTAAAATTGTCTTTCTTTGTAAGTTTTTGAAATGCTAGAAGAAACTGAAGAGAGCTTGGTGAGTTCATGTTGTTTATTTAGTAGAAAAGTTTTTTATTAAAGTACAGTATGTTTTTTAGTAAAAATGTTTTAAATTGATTAAATTTTATTAAGATAAATCCTTTATTCGTAGCAGATTTGACAACATTTTACAAAAGCACAGCTTAAAGAAAGTAGAAGCAAACAGCTGTAGATTTGGTTAATTTTTCATTCCACAGAGGTAGATAGTAATGTACCGATCGCTTTTGGAGACGAACGACTGTAGATTCGGTTAATTTTTCATTGAGATTTGCTGTGTTATTTCTCAGCTTCCTTTATGGTACATTGAACAGTATTTGTTACATTGCCTTTTTTTCGGTCGGCTCCGATAAGTGCGCCAGGAACCCCATATTACTATCTACTTATATATATATATATATACACCTTATTTAAAAATTTGATGCTATGAGCTCTATGTTTAGAAAAATAACTAAAATTGTAAATTCAACATAAGTAAATCTTAAAATATTTAATTTCATTTTGGAACATCAATATTTAATTTTCAAATTTCTTAGATCATCGTAAAACATTTTTGACACACTTTAAATGGATATAAAACAAGCATTTCCTAAGATTAAGTATTAGGAACTTAATCAAGAAGTAAATACTGAGAAAAACCTCCAATGCCGATAATTTACGCCATTATTAAAACCTAGTACTGGAAAATTGATAGTGTGCCACATACAGTTTACCAAATATGCATTGATTTAAACTATTCCAGTAATCTGTTGGTAAAGTTAATCTATTTGAATAAATAATGGACTTTTCTTTTGCGTGTATAAAAAAGTTTTATAGCCAGAATTATAACCATAAAATTTGAATTATTTTTCTTTCTTATTTTTTTCTTCTCAAAAAATACTAACTATGAGTGTTTATCTTGTCTCTCCTAATCTGAAAAGCACGAGAGTAGATCTTCAATGGGATTTTTCATTTTTATTTTTTGTTCTTTTTCAAATTTCCACAATTTGTTCTACAGTCCACTTGGGTTTTTCCTTACGTGTATTCATCTCTATTACTCCTTCAACATTGATGTGAACTTGACCTCAATCTTCTTAGTACGTAGTGAAGGTGCCCTCTTCCAGTTTGTTGCCTTAACAGCAAATTCTTTCACATCTCGTCGTCTGTCTCCATAAAAAGTTTACACACCATTAAAACACGTAATATCTACCTCTCTCTCATTTCATTATATGTATAACTACGTGTGTGTAGTAGTATTCGTTGTAAGTTATAGTGTTTTGTGTTTTAAAACCTTATTAAAATATTTATGTAGTAAGCGTTATGAAAGAATTTAAGTAACCAAAAATAAATAAATATATATTTTTTTTAATTTTTAGCTTTTAATAATAATTTTAAGTATAAGTGAAAGTAAAATATTAAATAATACAAATGTGATGTCCAGCTTTATTTGTTACGTAATATTAAAAGTATTTTTCGATTTTATTTAAATTACTCATACTCTCGTTGATATAATAAGACATTTCTTGTAATGGTATGAATTATAATGGTCTTCTCTCTCCTCATCAAACCAAAGTATCAACAAAAACTACACAATATGCTTTAAAAATTTCTTATAAGCATTTTACGTATATGTTTCTTGTAAAAGTGTTTCTGTTTCAAGGGTTAATTATTTTAACTCACCCTGAACCAAAGGAACGAGATTGAAGTTGGACTCTGGGGAGAACCATTATCTCAGAGGACCTCCTGGGTAAGACCACCCATAGTGTTACTTATCCCTTCACTAACAGAGCTGACTAATTTAAATGAACATCAGTGTCTGCCAACGTTGTTTAGAGCGAGTAAGCCAAAATATTCCGTGGCTATCGTCTAAGACAATATAGTAGACTCGTAAACTAGGAAATATATTTAGATATATAATTTGACTAAATGCTGTATTCGGATCCAAAAACCCCGAATAGAAACATTATGAAAGTTAGTAATATATATTTACTTGGCCACTATAAATTAAACAATCATTTATAAAACTCTTATGTATAATTATTGTAACACATAGTGAAAATATTCGTTTTTAATTAACCTGATCTCTGATACTGTATGAAAATATCATGTCCTGTCATTAACTGAAATATCATTAACTGAGTTAACCACGGAAGGCTTGTCACGACACTACTTTACAATCCCTTACTTGTACATTCTATGTTACCTACAAATAGAATGTAGGTATAACTACTAGTAAACCACGTGCTAAATTATCACGCCGATTGTAATCAGCTTTGTGAATAAAGGAATTGGAATTGGTTTAATAAACACATTAAGTAATTTATCAGTGCTTAAATAGTTTAATATATTACAATATCAGTCTTCTTATTGCGGTGTTCTATTAAAGATGACACGTTCAAGGCATTAGTACATTAGGCTGGTTGAGGGTACATACCTTGTCTTAACTGTAATAATTTTAATACAACATTTTTGACAATTTTATAAACACAATTCTACATACTAAAACAATATTACTAAATAAGCACAAATTAATTTGGAAAAAATATTGTAATTTTCTTAAATCAGCAGTCTATTGCACACCTCTGTACAGAATAATGTTTACACAATCCCGATACATAAACAATCTATGAAATTTATCTGTTTTAATTACAACTTTATTGATAAAAAATTACTTTCAATAACAACACAAAATATAATATTTAGATCACACCTCAGTAATAAAAACTAATATGTGTTAGTACGTATAACATTCCACTATCAAAATAAATAAAATGTATAAAATACAAAATATCTATGTGTAAATTTTAGTGGTAAATCTAAATTGATAACATATACAACCAACGCAAGAAACGTCATAAATGATTACGTAATTCTTGGATTAAATTAGCGAGATTACCACTTACGAGTTTATTTCTATTGGTGAAACATTTAAGAGTTTAATATAATTATAATAATCTGTATTGTATGTTTTTATTATAGGTAACTTGTATTTTATGGTTTATATTATATTTAAAAACTATAAACCAGTTTTATTAATAGGTTAATCGGTTAAGCAATGTCTGTGGTAGGGTGTAAATTATTATACAACTGGATTGCAGAATGTAGAAGTCATTATGCAAGTGTTTTTAGGAGGATCAGATGAAAATGAAGAAGTCGGTGATTTTATTTAAGAACAAAATTACCCAGAAAGAGCCAAAATGAGTGATAGTGGAGGAGAATAAAGTGATGAGAATGAGCACTAAATGAGCATTGGCAAAGTGATTACAGCAAATGCACAGACTAAAAAAGTGTCAAATTCTAAGGCAGGTAAATGGCAGCTGATCAAAGGATCAGAGAAGAACCAGTTATATTTTGTCCCGAATAATAATATTTAAAAATAATTGTAACTTGTTTTTTTTGTAATTTTCACACGTTCTCAGATTTTTTGCGTAAGGAGACACAAGATGAAAGTTATTGAATTTATCATACTTTATTTTTTGGATTATACATGCATTCTTTTAAATATAGTGTTATATGCTGCTATAAGCCAAGTAAATGGTAAGATATACAAATAAAATTTAATTTATATAAAAATACTAATAAGAAGTAAATAAGAATATTAAGCCATGCAATAACTCACGCTAACAAATTTTCGTGATGATTCTGGCCTTTTAAGAAGCATATTTTAATGTTAAGATTTGTAATCTAAGGGAATGATTGCTATCTTGTCAAAGCTTGTGATGAAATAATATTTTATTGGTGTTTTCATCACTCAGAAAATAAGACATATTTTTAATCTGAATTTTTCTGAATATTAGAAACATTCCTCATATAAAATACGACATCAATAAACACCACACACATACACAAAATGTACATTTAAACACTGATGTAAACATTTCAGTGTTATGTTGTACTTAGGGGTTATTTATTATTTCTTTTTCTTTTTCGGTTTTGTAAACGTGGATTAACATCAGAAAATGTGGAGCTATAAAAAGACATTGAGAATTGTTTGTCTGGGTAGTAGTGTACCATATAACTTGGTAACGTGTCGAGCTACGCCGCGTCGTGTCGCAGAGAACATAAAAGGCAGTATAGTCACGCCCCCCATTCATCTGCCGTAATATTGCTACATAGTGGGTGGCTACACAGTATCTTGACATTTGATAGGCGCTCGGCTACCAGTTTACATTACACCATATAGAACACTAGGAAGACATTGAGCATTGTTTCCATGGCTGGTGCTGTACAATATTACTTGTAACATGTCGAGCCCCGTCGTTGTCGCAAGGACATAAAAGGCAGTATAGTCACGCCCACATTTCATCTGTTGCAATATTTGTACATAGTGGGTGGCTATACAGTATCTTGACATTTGTCAGGCGCTTCGACTACCAGTTTACATGACAACCATATAGAACAGTAGGAAGACACAGCTTCTCTGGTTGGTGTTGAACCGTATTACTTGGTAACATATGAAGCTCCGTCGTGTCGCAGGGTACAATAAAAATCACTTTAGTATCATTAACATATTATAGCAATAGGAATACAGTGAGAATTATATCTCTGCGTGATGTTGTGCATATTAGTTTTGGTTTAAACGTGACAAGCCACGTTGCGTCGCATGGAATGATTAAAATGCATTATAATCACACTCACATTAAACTTGCGATAATATTGCTATACGGTGCGTGGCTACACAGTATCTTGACATGAGTCAGGGGCCCTACTACCATTTATATTCACAATATATAACGGTAGGAAGACATTAACAAATATTCCTGTTGGCGGTGTTGTACGATTACTTTTTTAAAATGTCACCCCCCAAAAACCCTAAAC
>NW_025782784.1:0-35288 GCF_021130785.1 Homalodisca vitripennis
TTCCTTGAATATATTTTATATTTATTTTTGTTACTCTGTATGTAAATTACGGGAATAATTTATTATAATGTATTTAACGTTTTAATTTTTCCAATACCCATCTTCTATAAAAGCTCCTCTATAATCCTTTCTTTCAGATTTTAAGTTTCTTTTATAAGCTCAATTTATACTGGTATTCTATGCTCTGGGCACTCATAAATATAAAATATATTCTCCGGGGAATATTTAAGATGTAAGTAAGTCTAATGCAAATTATTCCTAAATTTCAACTTTGGCACTGTTTGTTATGTTTTGACAGCAACTTCAAAAATCAACTTTTTAACGATGTACAACTTTCCGAATTTTAGTCCTTCTATCATATCTAATTTTCCATAAAACGAGATATATTTTATATCTTCTTTTTTAATTGTTTACATTAAAATGTATGTTTTACTCATACAACACAACACACAATACAATATTATACACACTCAATACAAATACAGTATTACTGATTTGTTATAGCAGGAATTACAGGCATAATATAATTCCACTGGGGTACGTTATTTCTTATAAAATGTAAATTTTATAGAAAAATCATAATTTAATTAACGTTAATGTTTTCCACAATATTTGTTACCATAATATGTCTTTCTTTAATGGGATTTTTATATTATCTATCCTCTTTAATCATAAAAAGCCATTCGCTTTGTTTTTTCGATGTTATTCTATAGAACATAATCTGAAAACAATTTTAGATTCGAAATAATTGAAATCTTAAAATATTCTAGCCTCTGTATGGACAGCCATCTCCAGTCACACAATGTTAAACTCTTACTTTCATGGTAGTATGGGAAACTGGTTTGATCAAGCGTTGCACTATTTTTATTCCGTATTTCCTGTTAAAGTTCTAAGTTTATATCATAGAAAATCAACGCAAAATTATGGAAAAATTTGATAAAAATGTAGTTTAAGACTTTTAATTTTCCTCTACTCATTTTTCATCCTGAAACTCTTAGCATCAAGTATTCATGCTATGGTCATTCATTATTTGTTATGGATCTTAATATGGCTATGGCAATTGTACGTTCTAGTTTTTATTTCTGAAGCCCCACCTTCTTTAGCTAAAAATACTAAGAAACCCATGTAATAATAAAACCCAAATGTTAGTTATTTAAAATGTTATTTGGTACCAATGTTTCATCCTCATAAGTCATATTGGAATAAAAAATTAACTCTACATTATTTGTATTGCGAACTATAATTTTACTCTCAATACTTTAAAACCAAAATTTCTATTGCTGTAGTTACTGAGTGATTCAAGTGCATCTGAATTACAACAGATGTTCTTTATTTATCAATAATTATCTCAGTTTCACCTTCTGTATATTTTACAATGTTACTCTTTTGCAATGTAGCACATTTTAATGCGTCCACAAAGCACTCAACTCCATCAATTTTCTTTACCAAGTTATTTTCTAGATATTACTCACCAATATCTAGTGGAAATGACCAATATATCAGCAAGAGACAAATTTATAGCCAAACACAGTATCAAGTACAGCCTGTGCTCCAGCGTCAGCCCATGTCTCCTGCAGATACATCAAATCTGGTGATCGAAGGAGATCATTGTGAGTGAAAAGTTCAGGAATATTATGAATAACTCCGAGCTGAGAACCAAATTGCATTTAGTAAGCACGGAACCTGTTTTTTATAATAGTTATAGTCAATTTCTTTAGAAAGAAAGCCGCGTTAACTTTACTGAAGGTTAGAATGGAACGGAATCAAAATGATTATTTAAAATACAACGATTTCTCTCTGATTGGATTTTTTATCACTTAAACCCAAACTATATCATCCCATTAAATTAATAGTCATTAAGTCGCCATTTTCAACCAATAATTTGATTTGAAATTAATCAATTAATCAACCAATCTGATGGTTGGTTTTAGGTGTTTCAAGGTAAGAAAAGAAATGTTTTGAGCTGTTTGCAACAGTAACACAAGGTTACATATTATGACATTGATTTGTATTCAACATAACACAGCGTTTATTTAGGAGTAGGACTGTTTAATTATAACAGTCCATGATAACATGTAATTTATATCAAAATACAAATGTTCTGTGAAAAATAATAATTCAAATTTGGGATACTGGGTAATTAGTAAATTAAAGCATTCAATAAAAATGGGGACACACGTTTTTCCATTTCAACTGCTATTAATAATGTGCAATTACTACAAAATAATTTAAGTGCATTTTTTATAAAAGCAACTTCAGAATAATAACATTGGAATATCCTAGCGAACTCTTTACATCGCGCGAAAGTTATATTGGGAAGCTAAACCTCCGCAGGCAAAACTTAATCAATTGATGAATTTATTAATTGATCACTCCACAGCCGTAGATGGTTGAGGCTGAGGAGAGCTGTTTCGTTTACTTTTGACTCTCGAGTTTCAAAACAGTAGTTTCATTCACTTTTATCATAATATTCTTTTCATAAATCCATAGACTTAAAGTACACTGAAGAGATCTTGAAATGTATAAGTATATAGCAAACACTAATTGGACTAAGTTGTGTGTAATAAAAAAGATCAACAAATCTATTGGTTAAATTATTTATTGTTTGTGTCATTCACTCGCTACGCTAAAAAAAATTACGATTAGAAATAGTTCACAGTCGTCCTTGAATATGGCTGCAGACAACTATCGTAGTATTTCTTACATCCCAAGCAAGCGTCAAGGAAATTTCTTATATCAGGGATTAAAATATACCTAGACCTGTGATTACCTTTGTATCTACACACATTTAAGACTACTTTAAGGAATACTCCTATTATTACTTGGCTAAGTCACTTAATACTTTAATTCCTGCAAATATTAAAAGATTTGGTTAAAATCAAAAAGATTGTTAATTTAAAACATTATTATAAAAAATAAAGAGAGATGTATAAACTTTGTAAACAGGAACAACCTGAACAGCCCCGAAACCAAAGCACGAAAGCTGTAACTATATCCAGTAATGTTTCTTGTGATCACATATCCCTCTTGACAGGTTTCCAAGTTCCAAAGTTGTTTTGTTATTTCAGTTCTTTAGTACTCGCTTAGACAAATACTAGTATTATTTTTACATCTATCTATAGTTTAAGGGAGTAAAGTAAATTACTATTTCATGTAAAACCATTTCAATACACATTATAATAATAGAATACATATCGACAGAGTAAACAAATTTTAACTACTGGGTAATAGATTATGAAAACCCAAATATATTATTTTTCAGATTCGGTGAATTCTGTTTTGAATAAATGTGATATTTCTATTTTTATTTTTACATTAAGGTAATAATTAATATTTCTTTGTTCTAAGCTTGTTAAACACCCACAAACTAAATTATTTGAATTATTATTTTGTATGCAAAGAAGCGTAAATTATACTGAGAATAAAATATATTTGGTTGTAACAATTATAAATTAAATAATTAAAAATAATCTTTTTATTCAAGCAAATATTTAAAAAAGTAGCTATATGATATTAAATATTTGTGTATATAGGTTAAAAATACTGTTTATTGGTTTTTAATGTCTATAGACGTTTAATTTATTTTATTAACGGGTAGATGTTGGACGTGTTTCCACCGAACCGAATCACATTCAGTTAAATGAATAAACATAAAATAATTAAACTGTTCTAAATTCTTTTATTATATTATAGACAAAAAAATAATTAAATAAATACAAAGTTCAATTTGCTTATGTGTAAAATACATTTTTATTAATTTGTAACCTTTTACAAGAAAACTCAATATGAATGTTATTACTGCAGTTGTTTATATAATTTTCATGAATTATAATTAATTTAATTTGTTTTATTCCGATACCAATACAACCTATTTTAAACCCTCTTCCTGATATGAAGTGTTAGTTATAAATGTGACAAATAAAATAAGATGATTTAGATGATTTTATATAAACGACATAAACGTGTTATTGTGTGTCATGTGCCTCTCTTGTGTAACGCAGAACGTTATGGTAGACATGTAACTATCCAGTAAAGTGTGACGTCACAGCAGTTGTAGAAATTTATTACCTGCTAGGGACCGATCACTGGCCAGATTGTAACTATAACGTAGACAGGAATGGTCAGCGTTATTCACTTCAGCATATTTAATGACAGTAATTAGCATTCCTGCTGTGATCAACATTTTCAGCTGGTGTAATTAAGTTCACATTCACCAGAAATCTAATGTGTACCCATTAATTAAAATAAAATTTAGCTAATACTTGTGATTAAAATAATTGAGGTTACTAATTACATAACTCCACTTAAAATATTGTAATTTATGGGATATGTAAAATGTGAGCTATTTATGAATTCACCACTTGTTTATTATTCTAAATATTAAATGTGTATTCTCAAAGACCAAATGTGTATTAATCTGTAATTGGATAGAGCTCAACTGTGACAAATAATTAATAATGATATTTACCAAACTCCGATGTGTATTAATTATGTCTTAAATGCCCACTTAGGAGCCAAACCATAAAAAGATTCCAGAATCACAATTTGGAATCAAAATATCTCACGATACCAAGAAGCGAGGCTATTATCTTGATTAGTCGAAAAGTATAGGGTAAGAAATGTATATAGAGCAAAGGGCTGCTAACTGACAGTTGACGTAACTTATTAGGTAAACACCTTTCCTTGTGCATCTCAGATTTTCTTTTCACATAATCAATGTCTTGTGCTATTTTACTATTAGATTTTATACCATATATATTATACTTTCACTGTGTCCTCGTATAGTTATCGTATAGGTTGTGTCACCACACAATCCTAATATTGGGCATTTTTACATTACATATAGAAATCTTTTTACTGCTTGTATCAAAATTCGTTAAGTGTATTCCCTACTTCTTAATCACACTATAACTTCGACTTCAAATAGAATCAACTTTACTAAAACATGTTTAAGTTATTTCCTTAACTGGCCATAACTATATATATATATATATATATATATATATATATATATATAAAACTAATTTATATATATATATCGTTAGTGACATATAATTTCCAAGACGAATCTGTTTAAACAATCACTCTCTAGGGTGTAACAGCCGATACAACATATTTCTGGGTGTGTTAAAGCATTATAGAAGTGGTATAATTATAAAAACTATTATATAAAAAATTTTTATATATTTGTGCTGAAATAAATAATATAAATCACATTGTCTGAAATAGGTTACTACACATTTATAATAATTAATTACGTTTTATAATTTATTTACAAGTAGATAATGTGATTCCTATTCATATTAATATAATTTCAATTCATAAATAATGCCAGTATAGAAAAAGTAGAGCTGTCATAAATACCATACGTAATAATTTTCCATGAACAGTAATAGCCTGTAGTGTGTCATAAGTATATATAAGAATATTTCATTTTCAACATTTTTGCTAATGCTATCCATAATAATTGCTTAACTCCAAAGACTTTGGAAGGGGTTTGTTTTGTCCGGAATATGTAGCTTACAATTATTATTGTATGATAATTCAGGATATAAAAACAATATTTGAACATCAGATAACTGTTAGAAAAGTTTGAAGTTGCAAAAGCACAGTCGTCACAGCATAGTTTCTGTCAGAAACAATATCAAAGCCAAGCTAGAGTTGCCAAACTCGCCTTGAAGTCGGCTCTTCCTTATCCCTGGGGAGCAGCTTAAACTCCAATCTGGCGAAACGAATATTTGGCCAGTCAAAATACCATTACAGCGATTCGGAAAAACCGCTTGTCTTGGACAAAGCTTTTCTTGAAGTTTTAACTTTTAAATTGGTTCTTTCGTAGTAAATTAGTTAAGTTATAATGAGTTTTATGGTTTTAAAACAAATTCGCAGAGAGATAGAACATATTGTGATGACTACTTGAGAAGGTCTACCCCTAGTTAACCCCGATACCTGTAAACAGATTTTGAGGACTGATCTTTACTCATATTCTATATATATATATATATATACTTGTTATATATATATATTGCTATTTCTTTCTTATATATATTAGCATATAGTATAACAAGAAATTAAATTATACTCACTTACAAAGGTTTGGCATGAAATGGCCCTAATTCGAACTACTCCTCGATTGACTAGACGTAGTTAAATCACACTACAGTTTAATTTCTAGAGGAATCTAAACTTTATAAATAAAGCCTACTTGAAGTGGGTACAGCCGCTAGAGTATTTGCAAAACTGGAAAGAATTAAACATTTCGCTGTTACGCTAGTGTTTCATTCTTTCCATTCAGCCATTCATTAAATTTGTATAGCTAAACAAGTTTATTGATTTAAATTTTATAAATATATGAGATGGTGTTGATGCATCCGCTAATGTTGAATTCATCTTCTACTGGAACTTCAGTATTAAATTAAATTTAAAACTTTGTCTAGAATCTATAAATAAACTTACAGCCAGATACTGCTCCTTACATTTGTAAATTCTGTATCCGAGGTCACAACCTGCTTATTGAATTAATTATCTCGCGTTGCACAACGCCTCGACATGCAATTTTACAAACATATAACAGGCAAGGAACAATTAATTGTCTTAGATGAGCAATGGTGTATAGTACTGTTAGTGTACAGTACAAACATACTCAGTACAGACAATTCACATGTTTCATCGATTTACCTTCCTCTCTCGTCTTGTTTTACAACTGCTTTTAAGGCGTTCTAATGTGGCTACTTATCCAACCCTAACGTGAAGTCCCACCGCCTCGATACAACAATTTTTTTTTGAAAAACAATGCTGTTTAGTGCCGTTAGTGTACAGTACAAACATACTCAGTACAGACAATTCACATGTTTCATCGATTTACCTTCCTCTCTCGTCTTGTTTTACAACTGCTTTTAAGGCGTTCTAATGTGGCTACTTATCCAACCCTAACGTGAAGTCCCACCGCCTCGATACAACAATTTCTTTTGATAAACAATGCTGTTTAGTGCCGTTAGTGTACAGTACAAACATATGTAGCTTCCAGTTCCAGTTCACTCACAATAAGTTCACTCGACTCGAATTAATTGGATATTTTCTATTTGAACTGCATGAGCTTATTTTCAGGACTGTATTTTATTATTGTATGATATTGTTTTCATTCATAATGTACTCGTGTACATCAGTAAAATATGATCTTTTCAGTATTCATATAGTAGTCTTTTCATATTGATGAAATGAATTATTCAACACTTAGTATCTAAATGTAAATATAAATGTTGAGTTTAATTTCAAAGAAGAATATTTTTTAAGACTTTACATATTTAAAGCAATATTTCTATAATTTTGGATTGAGTATTATGTAAACGTCACAACTTCCTTCATTGTCTAAGCCCAGCTAGTTTTTTTAAGCCTCAGATTTATGCAATTGTCACTCATTGCCCTTTGAAGATATTTCATAACGCACCTACACATGTAATTTTATAACTTCATTACACAATATTATACAATTTACATAAAGTATATAATGAATTGTAAATCTCTATAATAACTTTAAAGAACCTATAACTTTAGTATATGTCATATGTTAGTTTGCTTATTTAAACGCATATGTGACAGATACGGCCAAATACAAAATAATTGAATCGGAAAAAGTAAGCGCTCTGTGGTGTAATGGTAGCACATTCACCCGGCAAGTGAGAGATCCGTGTTCGTCTCCCGGCGGAGCAAGTACTTTTTGTGATTCAATGTTTATTGAAATTAAATAAGGCTATTGCCATTTATACAATTTAATGTAAATAAAAGTCGTTTGACAGGTATTTGGTCTTCCGATCATATGTTAGTTTGCTTTTTTTAAACACATATTATTATGTGACAGATACGGCCAAATACAAAATAATTGAATCGGAAAAAGTAAGCGCTCTGTGGTGTAATGGTAGCACATTCACCCGGCAAGTGAGAGATCCGGGTTCGACTCCCGGCGGAGCAAGTACTTTTTGTGATTCAATGTTTATTGAAATTATATATATATATTATATATATATATATATATATATATATATATATATATTCAATTAGGAGTAACGTTTAACATTAGGGCCTTTATTACTTACAACTATTATTTATGTTATACTATCTTTAAATTTAAGAAGGCTAAACAGAAATATGAACACCAACTAGCAAACGTTCAGTTTTATATAAACAGTGCCGTTTGAACAAAGAAAACAATACTGCGGAGTAAACTATGCGGGGTACTTCATTTATGAAAATCGGATAAATTGAAAAGCGATCAATATTGCAGAAAAAAACATTGTAATTAATTATTTGTATGAAGTAAATCTCCCCTAGAAGAAAGATCTTATCATTTTTAAAAGAAAGTTACAATTATTTTCAATTATTATTCATAAAATAAGGATTATAAAATCCGCAGAAAACAACAAGATCCAATAAATGATTGGCTTACTTGTTAAAACGCTTATTTACAAAGGAAACTTTCTTATGTGAAGCACTGAAATAAGAACTCGTAAAGGAAAGTACGAGTATAAGCGAAGTGTAATATCTCAGCATAAGATAACGGGATGACTGTGATATCGTTATGACACTCACGTGCAGCCTGATCCATGCTTGATGGAGCATCCGCCTACTGATGTCCTTTGTTAATCGACTTTGACCCAGCTCTCTCTGGGAGTATTAACACCTATGGAGAAAAACTAGAGAAATTCGATAACGAGACACTTTTACTGATTATAAAACTTATACTTCATAACAGTAATTTACAGTTTGAACAAAAATGTATAGATAAAGAGCATAAATTTCCACAAAATGAATTGTGCCATTTATGGCCTGACCTAGCAAAACTAAGTTTCATTGGATCATGGACTTCGTAGATTTTATTGCCGTCGACTATTATTTTTTAGTATTATTTTATTATTTAAAATTTATAACGACTATTTATTCAGATTGTGTCACCTTTCTTCAATTGCTAATATCTTGAGTGTAGCCAGAGCAGAAAATCATAGACTAATGCTCGTTATCATATTATACTTTAAAGCAAATATAACCCCTGAACAATAATTTAATACAAAACAGAATTCTATTAACTGTCTTAATACAAATCAAGAAAAATTAATTGTAAAAAGGTGGTTTAAAGACACTTCAAATGCACTGTTGTGGCTTTCTTTATAACTTACCTGAGTGTTGAAAATTATGCATTAAGTAAATATAATATTTAACTATATTGCTGAACTTTATAAACAACTAAATAAAAGTCGTTTGACAGGTATTTGGTCTTCCGGTCATATGTTAGTTTGCTTAATTTAAACACATATGTGACAGATACGGCCAAATACAAAATAATTTATTAATCGGAAAAAGTAAGCGCTCTGTGGTGTAATGGTAGCACATTCACCCGGCAAGTGAGATATCCGGGTCCGACTCCTGGCGGAGCAAGTACTTTTTGCGATTCAATGTTTATTGAAATTTAGTATATGTCAGTAATATAAAACACGGTCATATATATGTGTGTGTGTGTGTGTGTGTGTGTGTGTGTGTGTGTGGGCGCTCACAGAGGCTATTCATGGCAATTACTAACAAAACTAAGCGTCATTTACAAGATATGTTCTACGTTTTCCGGTATATTTAAAAAAACAAGGTTTTGAGAGGTATTATTAACTGCCAGCAAGATTATACAATCTTGTGAAAAATTATGAACTTCGATTTAAGAAAAGAAAGTTAAAAATCTCTAATAAAAATGTAATAGTGTTTATAATAAACTATCAATATCAAGATAAATTTTAACGTCAATCTCCCCATATTTCAGTAACATGGGCTATTTTATCCAATTATCGTTAATTCTGACGCTTTTCATGCTCAAATTGTCAATTCTTGTTAATATAATAGGCCAATTAAAGATCGTTTCAATATTATAGGAACTAGAACGTGAATTCTTCTAAATTGCTTAGGAATAACTTCGCTTACTTCAGGTAATGTTCAATGATAAGATCATATAAATAATCGTTTTGAATGTAAATATTTTATATTCCTTCCGGTGTTCGATTAACACTTCATCTGAGTGGAAAGTTTTAGTTTTTTCAAAAAAAATCGATCTCAGGAAATTCTCTGTGAGTTTTACAACAGTTTACTTCAATTGCAAAAATCTCGTTGACTTCTTCGACTATCATATGAATTCTACTAAGCAAACCGAGTAGAAGAAGTTCGCTATTAACTAACTTGTAAAAACTAACTTGTAACTAATAGCTGTAATAGGATAAATGATATTTTTCAGTTGACTGAAAGTGAGCTGTAATGTTCTAAAATGTTATCAAAGAAATATAAACTGCGAACAATATTCACAATAATATCTTTATATTAAGTGTAATTTCTATATACTTGTAAACCGCATGTACACTAACACTCATGAATACATTACGAGTTTCATATAAAACTGGCTCCGCGAAGAGTTTCCCGAAAGCTTGAGTTGCTAACGTTGCCAAGAGTTACAATATTACAGTATGTCTCCTGTTCGACGTTTTTTTATATCCTCCCATGTTTACGACTTACTTCCTCCGTGGTTAACTTGCTAGTCGCTTGCGTAGCAGAGCACTAAATTGCAAGTATCATCCGGCAGATGTCTGAGCTGTAGTGTATATTCAACGAGGATTGCTACCAATATGACCCCTTTTTCTTTTACTATCTTTGTGTAAAAGACACTATAAAACTATACCACAGTTTCTTTGAGTTGTTATGTAAAAGAAACTATATAATGAAAAATTTACTTTTCTTATGAAAATGAAGTGACCTTCAATAAATTCAGGAATCTGAAGCCCCACTCTAAACTCCAGATACTGATAAACCCGTTTAATAATAAAGCCTATGGGTTAGTTATTTAAAAAGCTATTTGGTACCGATGTGTCATCCCGTTAGGTCGTATTAGTATAAAATTTTATTTATACTAAAATAAAATCCTGCTAATCATGCATGTAACCAACATTGTCATGTTTCTCATGTATTGTTATCGTTGTATTACATGTTATATAAAAATCAAGGGCTGATAAATTAGAAAATTATAAACAAAATCAGGCAGCTAATTTGAGCAATGGCATGTTATTGACTGAGCGTTAGCAATGCCTTTCACTCAGAGAGGATGGCAAAATCTATTGTAACTTATAGACTTTTGTAGCTTTATTTCTATATAAGCAACATAGAGTATGATAATGGCCTACGTTACTTCATGAATTTGGCTCAGCGGACATACAGACAATTAGACAGAAAAGATATTTTACAGCCCCTAGGCAGACATCGGATATTACAAGTGAATCTAACCGCGATTATTACAATTAATGTCAATGCAAATTTTTGGAAAATGTTATGAAAATATTGTTTTAGAATTGTAGTTTTCCTGAACTCATTGTTCATTCTGAATGTTAGTTGTCTTTGTCTTTTTAGCTCACAGTATCTATTCTCAGTTATCATTATTTTTCTACAAAGTATCGATTATATTGGTAGTCAAAGTTCACAGATCCATAATATGGCTGTGGTAGTTGTAAGTATATGAAGCCCCACTCTAAACTCCAAATACTGATAAACCCGTTTAATAATAAAGCCTATGGGTTAGTTATTTAAAAAGCTATTTGGTACCGATGTGTCATCCCGTTAGGTCATATTAGTATAAAAAACGAACTCTTCATTTATTTTTATTTCTTCCTATAAATTTACTCTAAATTTACAACCAACATTTCTACTATCGCGCTTTTTCGTGATAAATATGTATTAATGACAATGTGTGTTGGTGGCTTATTTAGATAACGGAAAATATTCGGATATAAATCAAACAAATTGCAGTGAACGGCCGTTACCGCTGTATGTATACTGCATGGGTGATATCTGGTGTTGATGCTACATATGTATCGTTTTATGGTATCAATTATATACTGAGATACGCGAAATTATTAGGAAGGGACGTAAAGTGTTACAGCAGTGGACTACTAGTAATTCCAATGGTAATTTGTGTATACATAAAGTTACAAAACTTATATAAGAAAAGAGAAGGAACTTCTTTCAGTGAACACTTATATTTTTAGTAGTTTATTAAAACGAATCAATTTAAATATGTAAACATGTGTCATGAACTAATGTTCATGACAGAATTGTTCATGAGAATTTGTAATATAGTTATTACAAATTCTCATGCCATGATCTTCCACCTGACATAAAAACTGTTTGATACAGTTGGGTAATATCATTTAACCCAACTCCGTCTATAGACGTAAATTTAACACACCCCAACGTACAATGTAAACCCGGCCTGAATGTAATTATCTACTTTATTTGATCTTACTGCATGTTTTAATTCATGACACTCTTTGCCACTGCTTGATTCATGCTCATCTCAATTACTGCAGATGTTCTTTACGTATTTATTATCATAGGTTCACATTCTGCATACGTTACAGTTTTTTGCAACCTTGTACTTTTGCATTTTACCACATTATAATGTGTCCTTGATGCACTCAAACCCATCCACTTTCCTTACAAAGGTATTTAGTTTCTAGATAGTATTGACCAGTTTCTAATTAGTATAGACTTGTATATCAGCAAGAGACAAGTGTATAGCCAGGCACGGTATGTAGTACATCCTGTACTTCAGCGTCAGTTCATGCCTCCTAGAGATTCATCACATCTGGTGATCGAGGGAGATGATCATTATGAGTGAAAAGTACAGGAATATTAGATATAACTCCGAGCTGAGAACCAATTTGCATTTTATAGGTACACCACCTTTTTTTGAAATGTATAAAGGAATCTCTCCTTACAAATAAAGAAAGCTGCGCTAACTTTAGTGAAGGTCAAATTGGAACAGCATCAAAAGGGTTCAAAGATAATATTTTCCCTCTGATTGTATCACATAAACCTAACTATATCATTCCATTCAATAAATTGTTATTAAGTTAACATTGCTTTCAACCAATTATTTTATTTCAAATTAATTTACGGGTTTGACGGTTGGTTTTAGATGTTTCAAGGTAAAAGAAAAAATATTTTTACGTTGCTGCGGCTTTCAACAATAGCACGAGAAAGTTATATATTATGACGTTGATTAAGTATTCCACACAACACAGAGTGTCCTAAGGACAAGGAACTGTTTAATTATCTATAGTCCATGATAACATGTATAGTAAAAAGTACATCAAAATATAAATGTTCATCGGTAAAAAAATAATAAATACATATTTCTATTTACTTAATTGGAGATAAGTCAATTAAAGCAAGTGAGAATACATTTTTCCATTACAATTGCTATTAATAATGTGTAATTACTACAAAATAATTTAAGTGCATTTAGGATATAAGTAACTTAAGAATAATAACATTAGAATATTCAAGCGAACTCTCTACATAGCGCGAAAGTTATATTGGGAAGCTAAACCTCCCCAGGCAAAACTTAATCAATTGATGAATTTATTAATTGATCACTCCACAGCCGTAGATGGTCGAGGCTGAGAAGAGCTGTTTCGTTTACTTTTCACTCTCGAGTTTCAAAACAGTAGTTTTATTCAGTTTTATCATAACATTCTTTTCATAAACCCATAGACTAATTTAATAAAAGTGTACTGAAGAGATTTTGGAATCTATAAGTGGTACAGCAAACACTAATTGGACTAAGTTATTCGTAGTAATAAAAAGGCCAACAAATCTATTGGTTAGAGGAGTATAAATCGGTATTTCTTTTAAAAAATCAAATTTTACTTTTTGTTGTTCATTATACATTGAAAAATCTTCTTTTAAATGGTATATAGCTTTTTGTTACATCTCAATTTAAAACTTGTAAAAATATTGTTGTCATATTGTTCTTTATCTGGACAATGGCTACTGGTACAAATATAACCAATCTTTATTAGACCAAACACAATATGACCATACAATTCATTTCCACATCTCAAAAGAGAGCATGACTGAAATTAAGCCTATATTGCGGGACTTTAGAAACAACCAGCTTTTTGAAAAATATCTAAAGGTCAAAACACAGAATCCGAATGAGTTGAAGGATTATCTTATGAGATATGTGTTCCCCAAAAAGGACCTTTGTGACTTACCTACACTGAAGTATGGTGTTTTTACAGCAGTTTGTACATTTAATTATGGTTACATAAGTTGAGAAAACCCTATGGAATATTTAAGTTTGAGTACACGAAAATATTTAGTGAATGCGATAAAAATCTGCAGTAAATTAAATTGCAAAAAGCTGAAAAACAGCTAATGAAAATCGGGCAAGCCATAACTCTTTAAAAAAGGAAGTTTGCGGATCTATTTCATGAACAAGATGATCCAGACAACCCTCCATGCTGATCTAGATATTATTAAACAGGTAAATACCTGTAGCTTTAATTTTGTTTCAAGTTCAAGTTCAAACTCATTTATTCATGAAAAATATATTTCACAAGTATATACCACCCCAAGTCACCTTGCAAGGTGCGTGCGGGAATGCAGTTGATAATTAAACAGTTTTTTTAGTCTTTATGTTGGCAGTCCTTCACATCGGGATGTTTAATTGTATGTACATTTTGCGATACTATTACTACTGCTACTAATTAATTTAATATTGTATATCGTGTATGTGTGTGTGTTTTATTATTGCTTCAGTCATTCACACGATGCGCTGAAAAAACTGCGATTAGGAATAGTTCACTGTCGTCCTTGAATATGACTTCAGGCAACTATCACATATTCGCAGTATTTCCTACATCCCAGGCAAGCATTCAGGAAGGATTTTACATCCAGAGTGATAAGAATTCAAAAATATCTAGAACTATGATTACCCTTGTATTTATACATGTTTTAGGACTATTCTAGGGAAACTCCTATTATTACTAGGCTAACTCACATATAATAAATAAATTCCTGCAAATATTACATTTGATCAAGATCAAGAATACTTCTAATTGAAACCATGATTATATGAATATAAAAAGAGTGAGTTATAAGCCTTTAAACAGGAACAACCTTAAGAGCTTCAAAACACGAAAGCTTCATTTATATCCAGTAATGTTTTCTATGATTACACTGACAGGTTTCCACGTTCTCGAGTTGTTTTGTTATTTGAGTTCTTCAGTACTCGCTTAGACGAATACTAGCTTATCTATCTATAGCGTAAGGGAGTGAATTCTATCAAAGTGAATTACTACTTCATGGAAAACCATTTAGAGACACATCAACCGTTAGACGTGTTACAACCGAACTGATTCACATGTAGTGAAATAGCTGAAAAACATAAAATAATTTAACTTTTCAAGATTCTTCTTTTTATAGACAATACAGTAGGTATTTAATTAAAAAGTTCAATTTTCTTATGTCTACAATATAATTGTATTTGTTTTGTCACTTATTACAAGCGAACTCAGAGGTAATGTGGCGACTACAATTATTTATATTTTCATGCCATATAGTTATTATAATTTGTTATTCCCATACTAATGCAACATATTACCGTTTGTCATGTGCCTCTCATATGTAACGATTATGACGCAGAACGCAATGTTGTCATGTAACTACCCAGTAAAGTGTGACGTCACAGCAGTTGTAGAAATGTATCACCTGCTAGGGACCGATCACTGGCCAGATTGTGACTATAATGTAGACAGGAATGGTCAGCGTTATTCACTTCAGCTTCGTAATGACGGTAATTAAGCTTTCCTGCTGTATTCAATACTTTCAACTGATGTAATTAAATCCACATTCACCAGTAATCTAATGTTTGTATATAAATTAAAATTACATAATGTGAAAAAGTCTCTTCATTCGTAATATCTTTTCCAGCATAGTGCAAAAAAGTGTAAATTTAACGTGTTTCATACGGAAATGTGAGTTTTAAAATGCATTATTTTTTAAACTAAAACTTTGTGCAAACCTGATTTTGTAACTACTATAAAAGTAAATAAAAAATTCAATGCATTTTGTATAGTGTTAATGTAGTTTTAAAAATTTCATTTGTTTAGGAACTCCATAATTCTGAAATCTTGAAACATAAAATTTGATATAATCATATAAATATTTTTCTAAATTGTGATTTTCGCTTACAATCAATAGAAAGTTTAGTATGATTCTACTTTATTGTATACTTCTCGTTTTCACATAAATGTAATACTTGTAACGGACCTGAGATATTCAAAATATTTTCATTATTATCTGTGATGTATGATAATGAGATGTAACCATTCCTTTTCCAACCTATTATAGGTAACTACCTTGAAACCTTATGAAGTATAATATATATGTAGGTATTAAGATGCTTAAAATTTGTTTTATTATTTAAACGCATGTCATTTTTAATCCTGTAAAATACATGAGATAATTTTTCAATAATGCGAACTTCCTCAATCTTGTTTATTGTTTATTCTTGTTCAGAATGTTTATTGATTGATAAACCTATTACATTTATTACGGCAATATACAAGTAATAATTTTATTCTTCTTCAAATAAATCTGGAATTTCGTTACAAGGTTCTTTTGGCTTCATGGAGACGGAAAAGTTCCACATTTTCAGTTGAAACTAATAATGATTTTTGAGTCAAATCTTCAATATTACTCAACCATATTAAAACTAAATAAAATTATACGAAATGTGACATTGATTAAATATATGATCGATTTCAGTTACAAATTCGTTTTAAGAGGAATGTTCTGTCTTATGTTCGTAAACCCGCATATAACATTACTATATATTATAATATATCTTACTTACGTTAAAACATTTTTGCCCATTTCTAACTAAGCTGCAGAAAGTAACCGCCCCCAAAATGTTTTAATCGATTTGGCTCAACTATCTTCTAAAATCGAAAGTAATTTTTGTTCTAACAAGAAAAACGTAAATATATTTTATTAATAAATATTGCATTTAGAATTTCAAAACTGATATTTTTATAAGAACTTTATAAGAAACTTATGACTTACAATATTATTATCTAATAGTACTCAAAGTCTGTCAAATTGATATTGAAGCTACGGATTGTATCGTCCGAAAAGTATGCATTATAAATAGCCTCAGCCATCAGAGCATAGTCTCTGTCAGAAACAATATCAAAGCTAGGACAAAGTTGCAACAACTCGCCTTGAAGTCGGCTCTTCCTTATCCCTAGAGAAAAGCTTAAACTCCAATCTGGCGAAGCGAATATTTGGCTAGTCAAATATCGTTACAGGGCTTTGGCAAATCGCTTGTCTCGGGCAGAAACTTTGTTGGAATTTCAGACTATTACATTATTTCAGAAATTAGTTCATTTCTCAATTCGTATAAACAAACCTCACATTGTTTAAAATTTTTAAATGATCTGTTAAATCACAATCTTTATAAGAGTGAATTAAACTTATACATAACTGTCTAAATAAGAGTTCTTTCTCTTTATGTTTGGTTAATTAAGAGAATATGAGGTTATTTAATTCTGAATATAAACAATAATGCAAATATTTAGTTCACCTTCATAAATTTCTTATATTTGTATTGGCAGAAGATTGAATTTTCATCATAACTATATTTATTTGTTGACACTTTTGGATAGGTCTATTGTGAACAGAAAGAATTTTTTTAACAATTTTACATCTTTAAAAGACATTGGATTAGTTGAATCCAAAAAATATTTCATTACGAATAAATGTTTCATATTGTTTAGATCTGTCAAAATGAGTCTCAGGTTTTTCAATAGCACCTTAAAGTATAAAGTAAAAATTATATTAATTTTAAATATTAATGCAAGCTTTTTTAACTTTAATTTGTCCATGTAATGTAATTTAAAAATAAAACCATAAACGTTACAGGCATCTTCAGATTTCAACTGAAAATAAATGTTTGTAGGCTGTGGCTCATTATAAACTAGATTTATCTCATATTCACATTTTTTTATAATCGACCTGTAATATTTTAGCATGTTTTCAATCACATTTTCAATGTCAGCTCTTTGAGATTCTAAAGAAAGAAGTTATGAACATTTCCTTTAATCTTCGTTTATATGTGGGTGATAATATTTAAAAGAACCGCAATATTTTTTTCTTTCGATAGATTGTAGACTATAAAAACTTTTTATAGTCTATCAACTAATTCTTTAAGACATTTTATTTGCAATTTCAATATCATTCTGAACAGCGAAAATTTGAATATATTTTATATTTCTGAACCCATGACGATATGGATGTTTTTGAAATTTCGAATATATTTTATCAAAGTTTCACGTAATAATCCACCAATGTTTAAAAGATAATTGGCTAAAAGGTTCTGTTAATTTTCCAGTAATAAGTTTATTTAATTATTTTTTAATATTTCTTCAGTTCCTTCAGTTTCTCAAGATTTTCATTTTCGTAATTAAATATTTGATTTTATATGTTATATTTTTTGCATTAGAAAGATAGAAGTTCTAATCTAGATAGTTAGAATAAAGGAGTATAAGATTCTTTTCTGTAGATTCAAGTTTTTGGTTTTTGTCTAGTAATTTTTTCCGGTTTTCCGTAGATTCATTTATGGAGATACAAACATTTACAATGATTTTCTATTGTCCCCCAAAGTGGTCCAGGAACTCCATGTCTACTTTTACATATCTAAATACTTTGATAAAGTAAAACATGTATACATGTATTACTCAAATTCTGTTTATATTATTTTATTCCATTAACGAGATAGCAACAGAGACTCTTTAATCCTTGACGTAATCTTCGCTACTTATTACCTACATGTTATCGAGTGTCCGTACCAAAACAGGGCAAGTTTCCGTTCCCTCACGTGTTGCCTAATAAGCAGGGGCCATTCCACATAATCTGTGGTAGACACATATTCTGGTGGGTTGTACAAACAGACCACAACACAGTCTCACAGCTGATAATTAATCTGTAAACAGTAAGCGTGGTCGTTGGTGAACGTTTACATTCCCTCAGTTGTGGTTTCTTTACAAATTGCTGTTGCGGTTTACGTCAACATTACCAGAGGCGAAAATTCTTCTTTTGGTTCCAAAACAAAACATTCCATTATAAATGTGAAGTTTATTGGTTTCAAATTTTTTATATAAGAAAATGAGTTATAACTATAATATTCCATTGAGTGCTTTGTTAAATAAAATCTATATAACATTCAAATCATCCGAATTGTGGCTTTTATATATGAACAAAAGTAAACAGATTATTTAAATTTCTCTCATTTACTCCTACGTTGCAAAAATTATAAAAAAATGTAATGAGTTTAAAAGTATGTATAAACATTACTCCAAATAAAAGTCTGTAGGATATCTATCTTATGCAATATAAGAAATGTAATAAAATGTGCAGAAATGTGGTGGAGATGTGTTCGTTTTCGTAGTAAACATACTTTGGATCTTCATCATGGAAATAAACAGACGTCTTCTGAAAAGTCGCGATATGTTAAGAATGTCTTATAAGACATAACGCATCTTAAAATATGTCATTCAATTGTGCCTTCGTTCAAAATGAAAGCGTAATACTTACATTACATCAGAATGTGATTCATATGAGCTTTTGTTTTGGAATTTGAAACCAACCATAAAATAAGTGTTTTCATTCAAAAACACAATATTATATTTTTTAAGACAGTAATCTTTACAATTTCGGTGAATTTCAAAGAAAATTTTCCTAGAGTTTATCTTAACTTACTTATATATTTAATCATAAATAATAATAAAATACGCTGCCAAATAAAAAAACCAAACTAATCTAAAAATAAAATATTTATGTAACTAATAATAATATAAGAATGAATATTAAGATCGATAAATTTGCCATTAGCTAACATGTATAATATTTATAAGTTTCCACTAGAAATAACAAAAGAAATAACAGTTAAAAATAGAAATAGATATTGATTTATATTTAGTTAAGGATTTGGTTCTAAATAATAAATTTCTTTTCGCTTGAAGCAGTTTTATAATATTTTTGGTTATGTTGAATTTCGTGTGCAGAAAATGGTTTATCAGAGTTTTTTTCGAACGATATCAAACTAATGATTAGTCAGTCATTCTTGCACTTTAATGAGATGGGTTTTATCAAGTGTAATATTTGGGACAACATTTACAGGTACATACATTAATTTGACTGAGAAGTCTAGTACGGTCAAAAAAACGTCAATTTCCTAGCTTTTTCCATTTTTCATATAATGAGTTCAGTGAACAATTTAACTTCAGGTTGTGCCTTCAGTATACCTAAATTGGTACTACTAAGTCTTTTCACTGCACGTGGAACAATTTTCGAGATACACGGGCATACACAAAAATTCTGAAAAACGCTACCTTTTATATTGTCGCTATTTACTAATAATATTAGTTTAATTTCTTAAAATTAAACGTATGCTGACCACCGGAATTGCTTTTAACAATTTGCTTCACACTAGGGCAGCTGATATTTATTAATGGAAACACAAAATACTGAGACGCCGAGTGGCACTTTCCGTTCTGTGACTCGATCAGCTGACAAGAATATTGCCTATCTATACAGTAAACAAGTTTTCTCGAAATAGCTTTTAAGATTATTTTTGGTGATATTTTGGAATAAACATATACCTTATTCCTATACTTATATACTTATTCCTACAAATAAATAAGATACATACACAAGGATTGTGTGATTAAGTATCAAAAATTTTCATAAACTCAGATATAAGTATTTGGTTCCTAGCGCACTTTTCGGACAGACAGAAAAGCAATCCAAAATCTCTGCCCAAAACCCCATATATAATCTGTCATTTTAAACAGAATATTTAAGGTTCCTAGACATAAACTGTTCTTGCTTTTTCATTTTATTAACTTTTCGCATTTTTTAAATTTATTAATGTTTCATGATTTTTAAATAAAAAAATAAGTAAACTGTTACGCCACTCCACATTTCCTGATTGTGTATGTAATAAACACCATACAAAAATAAATTCGTGCACCTAGAGGGGCTGACAGCATAATTTACTCTTAAAACCCACATTAAAGATACGAGTATTTGGTCACACCCTGTACATACTAATAAACATAATATTGAGATTTTAGCGCCAAAACTCTTAGTTTAAATATATCTTTGAAATGAGGTACCACACCTCTATGTTTCAGTTTTACAATTTTCCAAAAACGACCCCTAACCCACAAAAATGCCCTTGGGTAAATTTTCTGGGTTAAAAACAATTTTACTGAATTCTTTGGGGTGACTAAGGGAGTATCTGTTGAAACGAATCATTCAGCTCGGTTGTTTGGCTGCTATATATATATTGCACGGGTGGTCTTAAACACCCTATATATACTCGTAAGTATACAAAAGTGTCCTAGAATATAGATCACACCCCAATCGCTCTCTTCCTCTTGTAATGTTGTTTTCGTAGCAAAGCCTATATCCTCTTCCATATACCCTATACATTTTCCATGTGGATAAATTTAAAATCAGATAAAGATTGCGGGCGTGTGTTTGTGTGTATATATCTACTATATATAAACTATTTTTATAAAATATGTAATATTATTCAAAAATTGTGATGCCAACTTCTTTAGCATCTCCATCTCAATAGGAATGGGTAAAGTGTTTGTATTGAAATGTACACTGTTTGCCACATACAATAATTTTTAAATGCCACGAGTAATTTTTAAATGTATTATTACTGAATATACTTTTACTTCTAAATGAATCTAAAATGTACAGTTAATACTGCTTTTGTAGTTATTATATTACCAAACTTTAGAACCCACAATCCTCTCAAACTTTATTACTTAGTTACTATTTTTCTATCTTATACATATGGTTATGTACAAATTTTCAGATTCTACCTTCAACTTACAAGATGGACTACATCATATAAATTATGGTTAATCGATAGTTGTTTGTTTACCTTGTAAATATGAGTCCAATCTGTTCAGATTGTAAATAATCAAAGTAAAGTATTGAGTAGTTCGTAAATTATTTACTAAGTACTAAATGACATGTTAATTACTATTGTAAATTGAACTCTCCATGTGCATGGTTAAATTTGTGGTACATTATAAAATAATTGTATAAAATTATGTAAAATAATAAATACAAAAACAAAAGTAAGGTTGTACCGTTTGACGATTACACATGGGGGTGGTGACTTCTGAGGTCGTAGTAATAAATACTCGAATTGCAAAGTTTACTTATAAGTATATTTTAATTTGTGAAACTTACAAGCACCACTTTTAAATGGTAAATTAAATATATGCCTTGCCACGTTGCTGCCATTTAGAATACAAGTATATTTTCTAGGTGGGCCTAAAATATCCAATGTTCTATGGAATTATGCCTACAATGTTTTACTTTATAAAACAATAAGACTTCACTTCCCTTCGCAATGTGTAGACTCACCACCCGAGTGTCGGCGTCTTGGCACGAGAAATTGAAGCTGTAGTCTAAGAACGGTTATTTCTAGAAGAGGAGTAGAAGTTGGGAAAACTGGTAGCCATCTACTCAAACAACACGTGAGATACATCAGCTACGTGAACTACGTGAACTCGCCTAAAACAAATTCGCGACGGTATTAGCCATTTAATAATACAAATTACTTATTATAACAACGTGTTCGCCATGGATGACGCCACAACTTTTATCTATCTCAATCAAGCAAATAAAAGATCTTCAAGGGTACGTTACTTTACTATTTACAACTTTACTTTACGTTACATTCATTTTTTGTATGTTTGGCATCAAAGGGCTAATTTAATAATACGAAAAGATAACTTTTACTTACGGACAAAGCGCGCGAGGTCTGCTCGGTCACATAGTTGGGCTGCTACAAAGGGTTAGAAGAAAATATTCATACGCGTGCCAATTAGGTAGTTACTCCGCCCAATAATTTAGTTCCGGAACATTGGATAAAAATAATATTAAATTATACTGGCTGACTAGGTTGTGAATTTTACATTATATGAAATTTAATTAACCAATTAACGGTACAAGGTTTAATGCCAAAGTAGAGTAAAAGTCAGAGTAAAATGTCGGAGATTAAAGTCTGAGTTGAACCAATAAAAAATTTTACATATATAAATTTAGTGTAGACATGAACCACGTCAGAAATTTGTGGAAGAAAATACAACTGAGAGAACATAACCATAACCGTAACCATGACCGACGTTCACCAACGACTACGGTTACTGTTTACAGATTATCAACTGCGAGCTACTCTGTTTGTGGTCAGTTTACAGAGCTCATCAGAAGAGATAATGTGGCGTTATAGGGGTCTCGGATATTGGTTTGACAGTGTTCATAACTCTCATTTCATTGCTTTAGAAACTAATTTTGCCCATCGCGAATTTGGTGCAATGATGATTGCCATGCGTGTGAATATTACTGGGGGTCATAAAGTCAACACACAGTAGTTTGAGAGTTATATCCACATGTCTTAATATTCAATAAAACAACAAAATAATGTAGCATCCACGTATTAAAATTACAGAAAGAAGCGCCAGCTATTTCAAAGCGCTCTATTATCATGCTTAAGTAAATTGGTAATAAAACTATTTTGCATACTGCCTTATTAATATTGCGTTTACCACATAGATTAACTATTACTTTTTGTAAAATCGTTTTATTACAATCATAGAAGTATATTCATCATATTGAAATCCGTTCTGCCAGAAGGTCGTGCTATTTGTAGTTGCACTATTGTACTTATTTATAGAATATGCGGTCATCGTTATTGGACCAGTTACTAACGGAGTTTCACTAGACTATTTTACTTTTCCATTTCATTTCATTTCGTAATTAAAATTTAATGAGGTTCGTTTTTCTGTGTCTCGACTGAAACCAGCTCGATTGCCCAAAAAAGCTAAATCTACATAAACATTCGAAAAGCTTTATGTAACATGTTAGATCCTTAGGTCTGTATTATTGTAATATTAGCCTATTTATTCTCATAATTTGCTATAAGCAATGTAAAGGAAACTACTATTATTTGGTACTAAAATAACGTCACTCTTGAATGTAAATAACTCCACCTTGAACAGTATTCGTATTAGAGGCTATTTGTTTAAAATTAACTAAATGTATTGCTCCAATAAATGAAAATATTAAAAAATACTATTTGTAACATTTTAAAAAATTTGACTTATTTTTTCTGTTTTGATGCTTAAGACGTTTCTAATATATTTTGTATCTGATTTTTATTTTCCCCTTATTACGATACTATTAAGAAAAGCAAGCGAATATAAAGCATCGCTGTTTGTGTGGATGTTAAGCCGAAGCTTACTAGCAGAGCCCATCACGCTACGCTTCATATTTACTCCATTAAACTTCGATCCAAGTTTGGATACACCGATCATAAACCGAAGCCCAAAGCAGGTTGTGTTTCTAACCTTGTTTAGACGACCTGTCACCAAGTGTATGAACCAGTATACCTTAGAGTTCGTTTGGCTATTCAAAAACATCTGTAATACCCTACTGTATTTCCCTAATCCTTTAATTAATAAATGTACATTTTTAATTTCTACATGAGATACCGTCTCAGTAAATCAAATACATAGCCAGGCTGTCTGTAACACCCATTACAACTGCCAAAAGGTCGATAACATTTTAATATTTAAAAATCTGTCATATTGCTCCACTGGGATTCACACCGTATCTCACTTGTCGAGAGTATTTTCCTAATGATTATTGGAAAACCTTTTTTTCCGTCGCCGCCAGAGTAATAAATATGAAATGATTGTTTAACGTGAGAAAATTTTGTCAGAGCTGTGAATTATTTCCAATATTATTTTTTTAATGTACAATATAACAATACTAATTTCAGGAATGTGCAGTTACAAATTAATTTAGTCGATCCAAATAGATATAGTAAGTTATACACGGTGTCTCTCAACCAAACTTGGTCAAACTTTACCACGTTGTTAAGCAGGGCAAAAACTAAAAAGTAATACATGATAATGTGTGTACTATCTAGCTTAGTTTAGAAATTTACTGACTATATTAAACATATGTGGTTTAAATGTTAACTGTAACCCTCTGTAATTACGAATAATGGATTCCCCTTATCAGTATTTCTTAATAAGCAGGGAAGACAACGTAAGACAAAAAATGTTTTCTCTGATATCCTTGACTCTATGATAAAATCTGATAATCCATTAAATATTCCTTGACATTGCCTACTTTTTTTACTTGACGCTTGCTGTTATACTTATATATTTTTATAAATTTAATTATGGAAATCTTAAACCGCCGATATTTCAAAACGGATAATTGCAGAAAGTCAATGTTTTGCTGTATTTTGTAACTCAGCATGATACAGGTTTTCTACTGAGTTTAATGAATGTATCTGAAACCATTCCTGAGGTAATAATTTTTACCCAAAACACACATTCAGACAGACAAATTCAAAAGTAAGCTACACAGTACACATCTCATCGTGTATTATTTGTTAGTTTTTATCTGCTGAACAACGTGGTAAAGTTTTATGAAATGATTGCGATACACACTGTAATGTTGATTAAAGCATACATACCATCTTATAGCATGCAATCCTTCACCTGTTATGATGCCTTCAAAAATGCAAGGTTAGTAACGCATTGGAAACGTAAGCATTTGACTTAGGTTTGTATGCTAAAGCACATTAAGTCACTTATCATCATATATCAGTATTACTCTGGCTATACTATACTATTTTAACACTTTATTTTAGTGCCTGATGTCAGGGTACTTCCAAATACTATTTAATCACTTTAATCTTCGATAATGGACGTGGTCTATATCAGTAGAACTACTGTTCTCTTACAATAGTATACTTTTTAACTATTATTTTTTTAATGTATTAATATTTTAAATCAAAATATTTCATTACACGATTAACTATTGCAACTAATAAAGTAATTAATTAAACATACATTTTATTCATGTTTCCGAAATGTAACCAATCTATATGAATACAATTAAGTAAGCATTATTATACATTTATTACATTGTGAGGTGCTATCGTCTACATAATAATGAGTATCAGGAGAACCAGTTTAAAACTTCTTACAGATTATTTAATATACATAAATTCAAATAATTAAAACATTTCTGACGCCTCATAGCTCAGACAATGTGATAAAATTGATCACTTTTCTGTGTACCATGACGATTTAAATCTTGATATATAAGTATATATTCAGTAACTGACTATATCAAGTAAAATGCAGTATAGTTTGAAAGTGCTAGAGTAACTGTACTAAAGTCTGAATTAAGGCTCTCTTTAATAATGAAGTACTCCAATAACCTATATATCGAAATGGGTTGAATAAACAAGACCGATTCTATAGCTTTACCTTCCCAACCTAATAGTTACATATCGTCGGACTATCACATAAATCAAACTGGGTTAGTTCACATATTGTGTCCGTGCCAAAGTGTTTTCCTTCTACTTTGGGCATGGGTGCAGGTTGGATGTATATCTGTACTATATAGTAATTGGGTTCGACATTTCCTGAGACAAATAAATTTCCAGTTTCAACCCTACCGATGTAATAATTTTCACTCCATTAAAAATCTCTCAATCTACAAATTCCTAATTTCTGCTGGTTTGTAGCTTTTGTGTTTTTTCTAGCATTTCTTGGCCAAAATTAGTTAAAAATGTGTTTTTCAAGAAAAATAAATACACGTATAAATTAAATTCATATACACAACCAAGCTTCAAATTCTACTTGACTTATTTTAACAACTGACGCGTCACTGAAAACCTCTCATTCTACATTATGCACAAATTAAGAGAACATTTCTTAGTGATGTTTTGGGAAAAATTATCAACATTTGTTCTTTCTGATAGATATATAATGTGTAGAGATTCCTTTATGAATATAAACTTTTTTCACTGATTTGATTTCAATAACTGACTTGTCCACTGAAAGTTTTATTTACAGATTAGTAAGAAAATACATTTTTACTACTTTAAATGTTGGATGTGAAATAATTTAAGAAAACTTACATTATCTTCAGACAAATAAATTACAACTGGCTTTGCACCATAGACAAAATTGGACATAATCCTTTACGGATAATAACTGACTGGACTGTCCGAATGACATACCGCGGTTGTGTCCTACATCTCCCGTCTTTCAGATCCGTAGTAGGAACTCATAATGGACCGATATAACGTCAAATAAATTACAAAATATCGAATATAAAATTAGCAATTTGGGACTATGGAGTCTTGTAATGATTAAAGTATTTACATTCGTTTGTTTGGTAGGGGAAAAAATCAAGGTCAAGACGTGAGGAAGTATAATATGAAAACCAATATTTTGGACTAGAATAATTGTGGAAAGTGGCCTCTGTAACACGACACAACGGTTATAATGCCTATTTGTAATTATCTACATAGTCTTTGTAACAAGTTGTAGTTGGCCAAGACGATCCAGTTTTTATTATATTGACAGAGGACGGTAAATTGTAACAAAAACCATTACTTTATATTAATGGTTCGACATAGGTACAAACGTTCTGAAAATGGACAAGAATTGAACTTTGAGCTTAAAAAGAGGGTTAGCAAAACTAATTCGTTGTGAAACGTTCTTGGGGATTTTACATACAAAAACAGTCTATTGCAATTTTCCTCATATTGGCTGATATTTATATTCACTTACTAACCCATAATTTGTGCATAACTTCAATGAACAATGAAACCCTAGAACTCAAAACCACCTCCTGTTTAAAAAATTTGGAACGGATTGTGACGTGTGCAGTTATATGGTGAGTTTATGGTATAAATAATGTAGAACTGATCACTCTACATTATATAAATTTCAATTCATCAATGTCGTAGCGCGCCGACATTGTACCAATTATACCAATCGCCCGTACGTCACTCTTGCCTGTTCTGCATAAAAGAATAGCCCATTGAGTAACCTTTTATCTCCGGTGGACTGTTCACCGCACGACCGGGAACGACACGCTGCGGCAGGTGAACTTATAACAAACAGCTGGTGGATTTGATTAGTGAGGAAGCTTTGCGAGTGACTGGATTGCGTCGGTGCTGTGTATGTCTACGAGCCCTTCAGCTTCGCTGGATTTTCGGGAGCCGACTAATAAATTGGCCAAGGGTGAACTACTACCATATATTTTCCTTAGTTCTCGTCACTCTTACGTGAATTCAATATACTAATTTTAAAGTTTAAAACACTACTCAAGATTATAGAATCACTCAACTGAGCCTTTGGAAAAACTGTTAGGGTTTGAATTGAACGTGTAAAGCTAAAACGTGGCATTTACTTTTAATAGTTAAATAATCTTACCTAATAATTTGTTTAAAGTATTTGTTTCAAAACCAATTACGCTAACTATGTTGACAACATTTCTAAGAGAAAGAGGTAAACTTATAAAATAGTACATATGTTGAGAAATTAATGTCACAACTTGAACTGTTATAACTGCAATGTTTTAATCGAAGAAAATTAATCTCTTTTATAGTAAAGTAAGTATTTAATTATATAAATACATACAAGTCGCATAAAATACAACCATGAATTGACATATATTTTTGTAACAGACCCGTGTACAGTCCTAATTTGATGTGTCACACAGTTTCATGTTAGTACGATACAATAGTTTCAACGTTTCCGTCTTCTTAATGTATCAATGTTTATTTGTAATAAAAGTCAAGGTAAATTATTACCTCAAGCTATTAATAATTAGTCTTTGATATCATATTTAAATTTATAAATTCAATTTTGTTATTATACTGCCTATTATGTTAAATCATACTGTGTACATTGTAGGGTACTTTAACTGTTTATTATTTTCGACAGTGTTTATTAGCCTTTGATATGAACAGTCAAGCTTACAATTCTCATGATTTTGATAGCCAGAAATTTGCATAAATACAGGTGGATTCATTATCCCCGAGAGTATTGTTGCTTAATCAGCTGAATAGACATTCTAGCATAATATCTTTCTTTGCCTTCAAACTAACTATAACCTAATGTGTTTATTTTTAAGTTTTTCATTGTTGTTTTTCATTTGTATGTAAATGTCCATTTCAATTGCTACTGAGAACTGTTGTGTTATCTGATGTTCTCTGTTGGTTGGTTGAACATATTAAATCAGGGCTTTTGGGATTTGGTATGGGTACACTTCTGGACTGCGCCCGGAGCCTGGTGGACTTATTGCCGAGCCGCTAGTGGGTACTCCAGCTTGCACTACCCTGACACTGGGATCTGCTCCTAGCCGTGCCGCCTTACACCTACCACTACCGCACCGCGGATCCGCTCTCGCCGGCGCCGCGCTCTTCCGCGCCACGGTCTGGACCGGACGTAGTAGGCCTTTTGTGTTGTGACTCCCAGTTGGTGAGTAACAGGACTTGGATTATTTCACAGGAGTGCTCTTATGGATTAGTGAGTCGGACGCCGGACCTGATGTCTAATTCTGGACCAGGAGCCTTTGTATTGTGGAAGGAGCCCTTAAAATTTGGTTCAACGCTACCCCTCCAGACGTTAACTGCACACCCTTAGTGCATTATAGTGTATCTTTAGTATATTTACTTGTGTCGTCTATTATTTACATGTCTAGGCCATTCTATTGCATGTGTTTATTGTATTTATTTATGTATGTTTGAATGTTGTTTTGAGGAAGTGGAGCGCTCCCTACCATAAATAGATTTTATTTTAGCCATTTGTAATTCTCTCTAATAAGTGGTAACATTGTATCTTCGCTATATTTGTTGTTGATTATTTTCTGTCTTAAAGCATTTACTTACTGTAAGGCTGGATTACTTGTGATAATGTCATTTTGTTGTTTTGTTTGTTGTCATTCTGTGATTTTGCCAATGCTAGTCTAGTGCAGTAAATACTAAAGTGCAGGACTCACAAATACCATACCACCATGGTATTGGTAGTTGAAAAAAACTGGAACGGGTAAGCCGTGCTTAGTGGTGGGAAATTATAAATACCGTGAGTCTCACACACTTTACGAATGGGGATGTTGCGTGGAGGTGTCTCTCGGGCGGACTTTGCACCGCAACTGTGAGGACTGACTCTGAAAGATCGACAATTTTACTCCACAAAGACAACCACTCGGGCAAGCACCCACAAACGTTTCGAAATGTTACTCCTCTGACATCTCCGCTACAAAATAATTGACTCAGTGGACTACGGATCTTCTTTCTCGTCGTTGGCACTTTCACCTCTCGTTTCACAAGTTGTGAAAAAAGTTAAAAACAGAGGAACGCTCGATTCAGACGGATGATGAGTGTTTTTTAAAGTCAAAAGACGAATTGCTGAATAGGATCACTGAAATTAACCAGCCGCCAGTCAGCTCTTATAGACAAAATCCAGAGCCTTCAACTGGAGCTTGAAGCCCAATGAACACGGGTAGAATATCCTCCAAGTTCTATCAAGGTCGACGTAGCAATTGGGTGTGATATTCCACATCAACATGACGCTGATTCGCAAAACTGAATTGTCGTTTAATGTTCCTTCTTCTGAATGTAAGCAATGCGAAAAAGAAAAACAACGTGTTTAAAGTACTACGAGGACTCTAATTTTCACTTTCAGATAGAACTTGCTGCTTTCAAAAGTAAATATGAAGGACTTACTCAAGCAGCACGAGGTACTTTTACAAGCACAAGGGAGGGAGAAAAGAAATGACGACAGTTTGAATCGACAAAATGCAGGTAATAGCGGGACGACATTCCGATTATAAACAGGTACGATGTACTTAGGGAACCGAACATTCATGACACTCATTCGAAGGATGGTCAGAATAGGTCCTGAGGAGCGTCTGAAACCTAAACGGAAACGCAACCGAAAGAAAAAAGAAGCATCTAAATACTCATCCGTCTCATTTAAGCAAAATATAATTCAAAGAGGGACATATTTGACCCGGCTGTTGACACTACAATGAACACCACCGACGGGGTTTGCGATGTGACGATGTTGTAGTCAACCTAAGAAACTTTACGTGTTTGGAGACAGTCACGCTAGAAACATCTCTGGTAATATTGCAAAGAAAGGTGTCGCATAGTGTTTTTGTCTGTGCCAGTTCCAATGCTTCCTCTGACTACATACTGAAGAACGCTAACAGTATGGCGCAGAATTATTGACAAAGAACGATACAGCAGTTCTAATTGTTGGCACTAATGATGTGTCAAACTGTACCCCCAGGCATGAACCGACCAGCTGTTACTCCTGCCAGGACATCTATTGAGATTTATAAGGGCCAACCAATACACCAACTGGGTCGTCGTCTCCTTACCACACCGTTTTGACCTCCCTCCGAGATGCTACACCAACAAACTAGTGAACCAGGTTAATCACCGACTTAAGAGCCTAACTAAGGAGGGGATCAAAGTTATCGACTCTCGTCGGCTGGAACGAAAGCATTTTACACGACATGGCCTTCATCTGGATGCCAACGGGGTAAGGAGGTTTTGTGTGGACTGATTGCACAATGTGTTTCTTCACCATTTTCCTCAACGCAAAGATCAGTTGGAATGCCAACAGCCAACAACAAGCGTCGCGCATCCAGACACTGGGAATTCGCCGGTGGAAATCGGGAGTCCACGGACATCATGCCTTCAGTTGACTCTTTCGGGCCGCACTCCAGCCCCAGTTGAGCGAACCACTGCGACAGCGTCGCCGCCTCTGGATTCCTTTGTCGGAGTTTCCTCCCCTGCAGCCCGGTAGGAGATTCGATTGTCGGGGACAGGGAGCCTTGGTGATGCTGACTCGGAGTTATGGTTCTGACAAGAGGATACCAGTTCTCGTTAACGAACGTTTTTTTAGATGTAAGCCAGCAAGTAGAGGTAACCAACCTTGTTTAGTTAATGTCCCGATTCTAGATTGTGAATGTTCTGGTATTAATGTCTCAGTCCGTAGAAATGTTCAAAACAACAAACTCAAAATTCTTCACCTAAATATTCAATATTTACGTCAAAAAATCGATGAAGTGGAGGTATTATTGGCTACCGAAAATCCGGATATTGTTTCATTTACCGAACATGGTCTGATAAACCGATGAAATAAAAAATGTGAGTTTTGATAATTACACGCTGGTTATGCCTCATATTGTAGAGGAGTTCGTAAATCAGGAGGTGTTGTCATATTTTGTAAACGTGGACATATCCTCTGAAGTAATCGATCTCTCTCATCTTTCAGAAGACATGAACATGGAAGTTTGTGGGGCTAAATTCACTTTGAAAACAATCATTTACTTTCAATATTATTGGATTATATCACTCCCCTAACGGAAGCATAAACGTCTTTTTTAACAAATCGGTAGAACTTTTTGAGCAACTAAGTAGAAAGAACAATCTGATGATCCTTGGAGACTTCAATATTGATTGGTTGGACCATTCAGTAGCTCTCCAGGACATGAACGACCTCTTACCTTGTTTACGGTCTGAGACAACTAGTTAGCCTCTCCCACTCGTGAGGACTTGGTCTCTGGCAGGCAGTCATTGCTGGACTGGGTGGTGACTGACATGCCGGAGGGGAGGGTGGCTGTTGAAAGTGTTCGGAACAGGACTTTCTGACCACTTTGCTCAGCTCGTCTCGGTATTTGGCAACCGTCGGGTCAGTCGTTGCCAACACACGTCCTAACCGTCAGTTAACCTCAAATAACATTTGCTTGTTGAACCTCATGTTTATCCAGGGAGCCGTGGAATGACATAAATCAGTTCCTGCCAGCAGATAATACATTTGATAGATTTTTACAAACTTTTAGTTTATAATTTTGAAGTCGCTTGTCCTAAGAAATTAGTTAAATTAAAACATAATCACAATAATAAAAAGTGGATTACTAAAGGTATAGTAACTTCAAGCAAAACATTAAAATCTTTACATTTCAATTTAAGAATAAGCCCAACACAAGAGAAAAAGAATCATTATAAATGTTATAAGAAGCTTTACTCTAAAGTTATAAAAAATGCTAAGTCCAAATATATGTTTGAAACACTCTCATTATCTTCCAATAAAGGCAAAGACGCTTGGAAACTCATCAAGCCGAATGTAAGAAAAGGTTTTGAGTTCGAATTCTGAATTTGAAATTGAGATTGAGGGACGTATGGTAAAGAACAAGCAAGAAATTTGTGACTCATTCAATAGGCATTTCACGACAGTGGGTGAAAATTTGAATAAAAATCGGCACGAACCTCCTTTACAGTTCCAGGTGCAGAACTACCTGCATGATAATCCAGTATCGATGCACCCGGTGACCCCGGGGGAGGTGGTCTCTGCTGTGAAGAGGTTGAAAAACAAAACATCCTCTGGTATTGACGGTATACCAAGTAAAGTAATAAAATCTTGCATTGAAACCATAAGCCAACCTTTGTTCTAAAACATTGTTTCAGCTTCTTTCGGACAGGGCCGGTTCCCTCGGGCACTGAAGAGCACAGTTGCGATTCCAATACACAAGGGGGGGCATTGTAATACTCTGGATTCTTATCGTCCATTTCTCAAAATTTCTACCTTTAGTAAGGTCTTCGAGCTAATTTTTCTTGGCCGATTAAATTTTTTCTTGAGTTCGAATGAAACTTCTACATAAGAAACAATTTGGATTCACGACGGGTAAAAGTACCGGAGAGGCAATAAGTTTTTTCGTGTCGGATATTGTGACCGAGCTGGATCAAAATCGGCGACTGTGGGGGTTATGATGGATTTGACAAAAGCGTTCGACTGTGTCAGTCACCCACAGCTTCTGGAGTGTCTAAAGGTGTTCTCGGTCTGGGGCGCTTGTGGCTCTACAGTGGTTGAACTCTTACCTAACTCAGAGAGAGCAGTGTGTGCAGGTCGAGGGTAGTCGTTCATCGTGGGCTCCAGTCAATTTTGGTGTCCCTCAGGGTTCGATCTTGGGACCAGTACTCTACAACCTGTATGTAAACAACTTACCCCAAGCGATCCCACATAACCAGCTTGTTATGTACGCTGATGACATAGCCCTCGGGTTTTCTAGCGGGACAGTCGAGGACTTAGAAATTAATAGTCATATAGTTTTGACACAGCTGTACCAATTTTTAAATAATTTAAATTTGCATTTAAACTTCAAAAAGGACAGTTTTTTTTTGGAATTTTCAAAACGTATGAAAGATAATTCACCTTTTATTCTAATTAATAATTCAGTAGTACAACAAAGAAGGTGTGTCAAATATTTGGGGGTACAAATAGATGATGACCTCAGCTGGCGAACTCATATCAACTGTGTATGCCAGTCGCTGTCTTCGACTGTATTCCTCATGTCCCAACTTGCCAAATACCGTAACAAGTTTCTTCTTAAACTTGTATACTGCTCTCTCGTTGAGTCTGCGCTTTGAGATATGTGGCCTGCTGGTCCCCTGGGGCTCAGCTTACACAATCAGCAACAAATTCAATAGAGTGTTTGTGATTCAAAAGTGGGCGTGCTGTATCGTTTGTACTTGCTGGACTGAAAAAAACGGAGAATCGTGCAAAATTGCTTTTAAAGAATTGAACCATCTTAACGCTACCGTCAATGAAATATTTTTGAAACAATAATGGTTTGCAAAATTTAACAGAGTAGCAGTTACTGAAGGATCCGCAGTAACACGAAGCACAACCAACCACGCTAGAGGCTCGAGGGTTATAAAACCTCCGGCCAAACTCCACACCAGACATGTATTGGAGGCAGCTGAGATTACCGCACAATTTCGGAGCCAGGTGGCTTATATGGAAGAGCGTTCCTGAAACCGCCTGTAAGTGCATCCAAAAAAAGGAGAGAATTTAAAAGAAAATTAAAAGAGCATATTAGTGGATTGTAGGCGTGCGTTTGTTTTTACACGGTGGGAGAGTTTCTAGTATAAAATGAGTATTTTTTGTTTTATTGTTTTGGGTTTTTCTTGCATCCTAATAGTTTTGGAATTATGTAAACTTTATTTTAAATCGTGCATAAAACTAACCAAAAGTGGTAAAGTAGTAACACGTTTTTGTAAATTCTAAATTTTTAAGTTTTTTTTTTTTTTTTCAATAATTATATTTATGTAGACTAATTTAATAATATATTTAGTTTCATATTTTACTGTTGATTTATAACCATTTGTATTTTTTATTGTTTTACTTTATAACTTATGGTATATACAGCATGTACTTGTCTCTGTCATTACAACAAAAGTTTGTCTTAACGACATTAAACGGAGAAGTTTGAATATTTGAATTTGAATTTGACTGTCTTACAATTCTCTGCACATAAATAAATAAATTTAGTTTAATTGCCAAACTTTTGATATTAACAGTGGTGTTGGTTTCTGGTGTGTGACGTCGAAGTGGGTAACTGCACCACCACTGCGAGCATATGTCACCGTGGTTATGGATTTAGATTAAACCTCGCATAAAGTATCTAAGGGGTCTATATTTAACCTTATATTCAGAATATTT
>NW_025782785.1:0-31735 GCF_021130785.1 Homalodisca vitripennis
AACTGGTAAGATACTTCCAAAAAATCAACTCAACTATGAAAGTCTTCGCATTCATTTGTATTTGCACTAGATCTCTCTATTACATTATAACAAATTCCTAATTAATTCAGCCATTTTTAAGATTTATCTAGCAAGAATACACACCCAGCTAGGACGAGCTATGTCCAGTTGGCCACAATTAAAACAACTTAAATGTTAAAGATTTTACATTGATTTGCACTTATATTAGATCCCTCGATCACAGTAACAGTAAACAGTAAAAAATATTGATTGTAAGCAGCCTAACTTAGAGCCCTCTGGCAAGAGTACACAACAGATAAGACGTGCTATCGACACGTGTAGGACTACGAGCCAATGATCAATTTTGTAGGAAATCTTGCCAAATATTCAAACGTTTCATCCAAATGTGTTTTAATATAATATTCATATCACACTGATCTAAATACCTCAACCAACCAATAATGCCTATTTTTTTAAATTTTTTACTTTATCAATCTTAGTCTGAATTATATATCCTAGCTGTAAATAAGATTGATTACCACTGACATAAAGAAAACATATTTTTATTAGAGTACATGGCGGTTTATGTAAGATTTTACATTTTTTTTTTCTCTCAAATTATAAAATGATGACAAAGTTTGGCACATTAACGTCATTGAACCCAAATGTCCACAGTCATTGAAAATATCGACCATCAGACAGAGGGTAAACCACCAAAACCGTGGTGAGCATTTGGCCGGTATTTTGTTTTGCACAAACTGGTGATATATCCTTCTATCATATTATGAAATATTAGGACATTTCTCTAAAAACAGTTTTTTTTATTTACAACTAACATCTTGCTTTTGGTTGTATCACCCGTTACGAAGGTGGGAGTAATGCATTCACTTGGATTGTGGTTACTAAGAAAAGCAAGCTAACACACAGGTATGTTGGAAGCAAGAGAAGACTGTCGACAGTAATACGGAGGTTGGATGTTATTTTGTAGACAATGAAGAACAAAACAATGGGAGATGCGGGTTTGTGTCTTGTGTTCGGTAAAGTCATGTAGCGTGTAGATGACACGAGGGGTGGTAGAGAAACACTTTCACTTGAGAAAACAGAACTTTTTAGATTTCATTGTCTTATATTTTTTGATAATATGGACAAGTATATATACATTCTTTTATAACATTCTGAGTAAGCAACAAATCCAGAAACTTACAATATTAATTTCAATAAGCAATGAATTACAAAAACTACGTACTCCATCATGACTCGAAACCGGATCTCTCACTTGCCGGGTGAATGGGCTACCATTACACCATAGAGCCCTTACATTTTACGATTCATTATTTTCTATTTGGTCGTATCTGTCACATATGTGTTTAAATAACCAAACTACCATATGATCGGATCACCAAATAATACCTGTCAAATGAATTTAATTTTTATTAAATTTGTATGAGTGGCAAAAGCCTAATTTAATTTCAATAAGCAATGAATCACAAAAAGTACTTGCTCACCGGGACTCGAACCCAGATCTCCCTATGTATGTATATATATATATATATATATATATATATATATATATATATATATATTATATATATATATATATATTAATGTAATGAAAATAACTAAAACCCTTTAAATTAAAACTTATTATTACATACACGTGTTTCGGTTTTTAACCATCTTCAGTGTACATTAACCTCTAAATAAATAAATAAATAATAAACAATGAGATATACACATGTGGACCTTTTAAACATATGTTAAATTTAAATGACACAGTTGTAATTTTCTTTTAGAAATCTGTATTTAATATTTTTAATTTTTTCAAAAATTGGATTTGTCTTATTTTTCAGATTACTAGTTATTTTCATTACATTAATATAAAATAGATAACCCTATAAGTGGAGTTAATAACATAATATATATATATATATATATATATGAAATATATAATATATGGAATTACCCATACACACTGCATTATTATTTCTTTATATAGTGGATTTTTATGCATGCGCTTGACCACCCGTTTTGCCTATGTGAAATGCTGTTTGCGATTTGAACCCTTCAATTTTGTGTATACAAATACGATAGACAAAATTGTTTAATGTTCAAAAACTTTATTAAAAAACGTGAAAGTAGAAGGCTAAAAATTCATATATTGTAAAATTTCTTACGTGAACATACTTAATTTGGCATAATTATGTTTGATTAAGAGTTAAATGCATTTATTTTAGTTTTTATATACCGGTAAAAATATATCTAAAGGTTTGGATTCCACTTAATATAAAGAGTTTATATAAAAAGGTTAATGAATATGAAAACTTGCTTGGACGTAATTAGATTGGGACAAACATTATTTGTGCTAGCAACATATTTTTTTTTATATTTTATTATAATTTATCTCAGAATTTTATTTATATTTTATGAGATATTTCCTGCCTTTTTTTAATATTTCTGTAAGATATTATTCAGTTTAATCATTTTTAACCAGACCATCGTAAAGAAAAAAATAACCACAACACTGACAGAGCCTACATAATTTTGTGTTTTAGTTATGATATGGTGAAAAAAAAACATCAAACCAGGAAAGAATCATTAAGTCTAAAGCAAAACACGTGATATAGTACGTAATATAAAATTACCATGGCATTTTAAAATGTATCAGAAGTATCATACACTTGGTCACAGAAAAAAACTAAAATTTTATTAGTAGGTTAAAAAAAATAGGTGTAAGATGAAAATGACATTTAATTTACATAAAACAATTATTATCGTAAACTGTATTAATGGCTAAAGTTACACCACTATGTGAAACCACAAATTTTAACCACAAAATTAAAATTAAATTAATTTTATCGAGATGGCCGAACTTTCTAAAACTTTTTTCTATATATGGCCTACAATAAAATAACAAAACATAAGGTTTGACTTAAACACTATTATATTTCTATTCTTCCGTGAAAATATGTTATTTTGTCGGTTAGTGTGACGGATTGCTCCAAGTACGGGACCGACAGTAACAAATGCGACTATTTAGCCTTAATGTCTGGAGTTATCTGTTCGGTCTGCAGATAAGTAACGGTATAGTCCTCACAGTAAACATTTTAGTCCAAGCACAAAAGTTATGCGGTAGTGTGACCGATTACTCCAAGTACGGGACCGACAGTTACAAATGCGACTATTTAACCCTAATGTCTTGAGTTATCTGTTCGGTCTGCAGATAAGTAACGGTATAGTCTCACAGTAAACATATTTAGTCCAAGCACAATAGTTATGCGGTAGTGTGACCGATTACTCCAAGTACGGGACCGACAGTTACAAATGCGACTATTTAACCCTAATGTCTTGAGTTATCTGTTCGGTCCTGCAGATAAGTAACGGTATAGTCTCACAGTAAACATTTTAGTTCAAGCACAATAGTTATGCGGTAGTGTGACCGATTACTCCAAGTACGGGACCGACAGTTACAAATGCGACTATTTAGCCTTAATGTCTTGAGTTATCTGTTCGGTCTGCAGATAAGTAACGGTAATAGTCTCACAGTAAACATTTTAGTCCAAGCACAATAGTTATGCGGTAGTGTGACCGATTACTCCAAGTACGGGACCGACAGTTACAAATGCGACTATTTAACCCTAATGTCTTGAGTTTATCTAGTCGGTCTGCAGAATAAGTAACGGTATAGTAAACATTTTAGTCCAAGCACAATAGTTATGCGGTAGTGTGACCGATTACTCCAAGTACGGGACCGACAGTTACAAATGCGACTATTTAACCCTAATATCTTGAGTTATCTGTTCGGTCTGCAGACAAGGAACGGTATATTCTCACAGTAAACATTTTAGTCCAAGCACAATAGTTATGGGGTAGTGTGACCGATTACTCCAAGTACGGGACCGACAGTTACAAATGCGACTATTTAGCCTTAATGTCTTGAGTTATCTGTTCGGTCTGCATGATAAGTAACGGTATATTCTCACAGTAAACATTTTAGTCCAAGCACAATAGTTATGCGGTAGTGTGACGGATTGCTCCAAGTCCTATGTTGACAGTAACAAATGCGACTATTTAGCCTTAATGCCTTGAGTTATCTGTTTCGGTCTGCAGATAAGTAACGGTACAGTCTCACAGTAAACATTTTAGTCCAAGCACAATAGTTATGCGGTAGTGTAACCGATTACTCCAAGTCCTATGTTGACAGTAACAAATATGCCTATTTAGTGTTAGGTTCTATAGTATTCTGTTTAATTTTAAGCTGAATAACTGTTGAGTCTTACTGAAAAATTTCATTTTTAATCTGGATGTTTGTCATTAATTTCCTTTATTTATTTATAACTATATGGATATTGAAAGTAATGGTTTACTCATGTAAAAGGTTCATAACCAGTAAGAATTTATTTTAATATGATCTTCAGTTCAAAGTCGCTGTTCTGAAGCATGCATATATGACAACGTAATAATGTTTATTATTCTTTATAGTATGTAAATCTGATTCTAATATTAATTGCATAACTCCTAGTTTATTCGTTGAATTTCCAAATCTGCCGATAATGCGAGAATGAGAACGGTACCTAAAAATGGATACACGTTGTATTGCATTCTAGGTTTCCTCTCTTAGCCACTAAACACTGTCTAAACTAATACATCATATTCTCCCAATAGTAAGGACACACATCACTAACGTTTAGGGAATTTTTGAGTTTAAATTCATATAAAGCCATGTACGTAAAGTTTGCATTAAAATAATGATTATCTTGTCATACGAAGGGAAATAATCGGTGATATTTTATTATGACATATAATGTTTATAAGAAAATAAAAAATACATCTTGATTAGCTGATATCAATTTAACTTGTATATTAGTTTAAATTATTTAATTAATTTTTAACGAACAAATAAGTTTTATATAAATCAAATCGGACCCCAACTAAAATGGACGCGCGGAACTAGAACTTTTACATCAGTGAATAACGTCACAATAGAGTTCACATTGTTGTTTCGGTTATTAACACCTACATTGTGCGAACTATCTTACTGTAATATTACAGCTATATAATTCCGGGTCGTAAGCTAGATAGGGTATAACGCCAGTTTAGACGTACACAAAACATATTGACTTAAGCTTTACGAATAACCGGGAATTAACCTGTACATTTATTTTTAACTTTCATCTCAACACGTCGTGGCGGACCTAGTGAAATAAAACACGAATATGTGTGTTTCTGAGTTTGTTTCTGCATCTTTGTAAACATTTTAAATTCCAAAAAATTAATCTCATCTCACATTTAGTACAAGAATATTTGAAAAACTACATGAGCTACAACATAGTTGTAAAATGTGTAAAACATTTATGCGTTAGCAATATATCTATCACAATGATTACATTAGGTATGTGTTGTGATAAAGAATAGTGTATCAATTTTTAAACCAAAATTAACAAAGCATATAAAAATGTCTGCAGAATCATGTGAAGACAAAGTTGTTGAAGAAAATCTAGTCCCTTTTTCAAGACCTCATGCTGAAAGAGATTTTTTTTATTACAGATATTTACGAAAAATATTCAATAGGTTTTTCATATTTTTTCAAATAATTTTATCTATAGTATACCAAAAGTTTTTAATGTAACATCCAATGTTATCTTAAATTACACAAAAAAATGTGTAAGTTGTGCTTCTAATTTTATTTCTTTCAATAGTAAAATTTTATTTTATAAAAATAAATCCAAAAGGTCGCAATGCATGCTATTTCAGACTAATATATCATTATTCACCTCATTTCCTAGGACACAAAACTCAAATTCTCGTCTTGCAACTAAACATAAAAATAAGACAACATAAAAAAATTTTAAATTGGTTTGTTCTATATTACACAGAGTTAAGGGCACGTAAGTACATGCAAATGTGGACTTCACTTCGATTGTGGTTTTCGGATAACGAAAATCTCCACCTGAGGGGAAGCTTATGGAAATAGCAATAATTTATTTTCCTTGAGCATTCGTCCTCGAGAACATAATTTGAAATTGAATAAGACTTTTAGATTTAATCAAAGATACATGACAGAATTCGATTAATTAGAAATGCCAATTTGCTTTAAAGGTTATATTTAAAAAAATATATGCACATAATGTGATACGTTAGCTCGTAGTTTATTATAAAATGTTTGACAAAAGTTTAGTGTAGTTTATTATTCCTTAATTGGAAAGGAATGCCTTCTTTTATACACATATGTAACGATGTGTCATATATAAAAGACAGGTTTTTTGGCAAAAATCCACTATTCACCAACAATTTAAATCTACTAGATTTTTTATAAAACAAATTTTTTACTATTGTTATACTATTTATTACTTTCAATATACATTTTATGTTATATACAAGAAAGAAATACTGCTACAGGAACATATAGATTTTATCAGGGTCAGAACTATTTATCCTGTATCGATTCACCCTACATTATTTCTTTGTTGCAAGTTAACGGCATCTCTGTTATATTTAAACACCTAAATGTGTGTAAATGAATTCAATTTCCAGAGCCAAATATTACCTTATGAAAAAATATTTACATTAAAGAGGCTAGCTATTGTCAAAATTACACTATTACTAAGGTTTAACTATAATATGTGCATGCAATTCTTTACAGTTCAACATGATTTAACAATATTTATGTAGTAAATCAGACTTTTATTTAATAATAAAATATTATATACTCTTTTATTTAAAGAATTATAAAAATTTCGCATAATTACTGTTGCATTAAGTCTTAATATAAAATAGGCTGAGATGAAATAAATATAAATTAAATTAAACAATGTTTTATCATGAAGGCGAAGTTAGGATTTTTTTAGGCCTCCTTGAAACACATCCACTATACACAAATAATACAAATAATCACCAATACCAAAAAATTGGTCGGGCATGTAGACCTAAAATTACATATATAATAATTACTACATCGTGGATCAATAAGATTTTACATCTAAATATTTAAAATAATTTATTTCTAATCAATAAACATAAAAAATAATTTATTTCTAATCAATAAACTAAAAAATTTCTCTCTAACTAATTACAATAATATTTCAGTTCTGCCATTACTAAAATATGATCAAGGATTTCTATATTATATATTTTAAGTATTATGTGGATATTACACAATATAAACCATAGATAAAATAGAAAAAAGAACTTTTTATATTTATACATTAAACACAATGTACAATAATATAATAAGTAATTGTAATTGCCTATGCATATATTCAATTGAAAAATAGTCTTTGAATAACACTCATTAAGCCATCGAAGGCCCGCAAAACAATATAATGATATAAAATTGGATACTACACCGATGATGTGGGTCCAGAAATGTGCAAACCACTAAAAAACATGACAACTATTGTAATTACAAAGTTAGGAATGGGATTGAGTTTCTTGATCAACAAATATTGCCCTTTTCGATTTAACACACTAGAAGGGTTAAAAACAATATTATCGTATACAAATTACTAGGCTATCTGTGACTTGGTATCACAGTAGCTCACATTGAATTATGTGAAGCATTGATATGTACCCAACGTACAGACAACTATACCCGGGACAACTAATGTAATTGCAATAGGCCTACAGTGATTGAATTTTATGATTAACAAATATTGCATTTTCGTTTCACCACACTAGGAAAGATTAAATCCATATTAAGCCTATACACATTACTATGTTATCAGCGACATGGCGCCACAGTACGTCTTGAAAAGGTACAGGACGAGTACCACTTGTCTACATGATCACTTGGAAGGTATAAGTAATTTTTTTTCAGTTTTTTCCGGGGCAGAGATTGTTTGCAAAAATTTGAATAGTTTTATCCAACCTTCCCTGCACGATTATATATTTTTTCAACCGCTAAGTTTACAATACGTTGAATTAGCTGAAGTGAGGATGTATTAGGACCCGCCAACGTGCAGTTAACAATAATAAAATCAACCACAACACAATTGTTTGATTTGTCGTGTTATTGAGTTATTTGAAAAATAATGTTGTGATTAGTACTAAATCGGAGATTGTAAGAAACAATAATTTTGTCCATTTTATACGATTTTAAGTCTATTTATATAACAATAAACTGGTTTTACACTATGATGAATTTTAGTAAATACAGGAGTAATTTTATCTAATTACACAAATAAGTTAGATTGTTTTAAAATGAGTATTCTATAGACACTAAAAATAAAAATGGTAATTTATATATATATAATATATATATATATATATATATATATATATACAGGGTGTACATAAAGTCCTGCACGGGTATAATATTTTCTGAACGATAACAGATAAAATAAACAAGATTTGGTACATCAATACTACACCTAAAAATCTACTTTTTGAAAGGAACTATCAGTTTTCTGTAATATCATGGGTACGTCCCGCAAGGAGTCAGAAGGAAATCTTAAATAGGAGCATAGGTCAATATGGACATCATTTTAAAGGGCTTATCTAGCAGAGTTTAATGCCATAGTATTCACACACATATTCAAATTGCATATATTTATATTAGGATTTAATGTATTTAATATTATTCATGCAACTTTAGCTCGAAACGTGATATAAATATACATATGTATTCCTAGCATCATTATGATTCTTTTAGAATAACTTAAAAAATAGGTTTGGAATTTGAAAATTTAAAGGCTTCCACGTCTCTTTCAAAATCAGAGGAACGTATTTTTATTCTCCAAAAGAGAATTAGAATTCAAATCTTAAATATTGTACATTAATATCCTAATCTGTTTGAAAAATTTCCAGGCGTATCAGGATTAATTCACACCCTAACATGTAAGGGGTTATTTGGACATAACGCTTGCTAGGAACGTTGTAGAGATTTTTAATTAGTTGTAATTGTGATTTAGTGAATAGGTCTTTAAACTAATAAGTCAAAAGCTAAATTGAAATTTTAGTAGCTGGTTGAAATTGTAAAACTTCAAGTTATCCCTTTATCTGAGAGTAAACTAACCCTCGGAATTTACAGTACGCCCTCTCTAGGTAATTAACCACTAAGTGTACAGTACACCCTCTCAGGGTAACCTAAACCTACAGCTGTACGGTGTACCACTTCTGAGTAAACCAAAACATCTGTGTGTATCTAGAGCTAAACTCAATATTCGAATGTAATCATCAATTACCTCCGTAGCGAAGTTATGTATAGATATCAATTCTAAAATATCGTAGTGCACTCAATTGTGTACCTGATGAGACAATGGGAATACCTCTTCGTCTAATTTGCACTATATTTCATGATAAAGGATAACAATAAAGTAATATCGTATTTTATCAGCCGAATTTAGAGATATGAAGTCCTCTATAACACTATACATGTAACCAACGGCTTAAAGGTGACATCCAAACCAGCACCAATCGCAAGAGAATCGAATTGCTTGCAATGAAAGAATAGCTAAGAGGTTAGATGACCGCTTAAACCGCAAAACCGCAATTTAGTTGTCGCGATAACCGCAATATCCGATACACTGGGTCATTGGCCATTACCCATTAGTAGTCTAGAGGTATCTGATGTAGAATCAACGTAATGATTTCTTCTTAGTCATCGACTGTACTATTGGATCTATTCAGATAAACGTGACTCTAGATTATAGGAGTCAAGTCAGATTTCCAAAGCGTGTATAAGAAAAATGTTAACTGGAGCTAAACCTAACATTATTACTGAATCAAACATTCCTACTACTACGTCATAGGTCCTAATTATACTTATACTTTATGTGTCCTATAAATAAAACATAGCGTATGTTTAAGCCGCACTGCAATATTCATCACATAACTTCATTTAGACTAAAAAATTATATGTTTTTTCGATCACTGGTTTTAAAATGATTAATTTCCCCAATGAAAACGTGTAAGTTTTAGAATTAAAGTAAAAAAAAAAAAATTAAAAAAATACAACACGTATAACTCTATATGGCAAAGGATATTTTACATTTAATTGCGTGCTTGTCATTTACAAGCAGCATGGGATTAAATAGTGTAATATGTATATATATCTCACATTAGTTTTTGTGGTGGCACGAGCACCTTGTGGGATTTAGAAATAATTTATATCAATGTGGGGAAATGAATCACATTCTAATAACGAGTTAATGATTTCTGTTGAGTTCTTTTCTCATTAATACGGTTGGGATATTATAATAAAATGTTTTAGCTCACGTATTTTATTTTCTAAATGTTTTATGTAATACACACGAAAATTTATACACAAATTTTTATTTATTCAGGTTTTTTTATAACATATCTAAGATAAGTGCATTAGATTTTAGTTTTCTGATAGTATACTATGGTTTCAAAATTGTTATAGTAATATTTATTATTAATGATATATATGATTCTAAATTTGTGTGTGTAACTTAAAAATGTGTATGCGGTGTGAGATTATTCTTCGAATGGCACAGTACATTATTATTACATAGATCGTATGAAGTTACATAGTTTTCGATTTATAATACTTTTCAATTCCTACCTCATAATGAGTAAAAATATTTTATTACTTTGTGTTTATTTTAGTAAAAACCTAATTACTGATAACATTATAAAAGCGAGACGGAAATTACTGATAAACTAAATATCTTTCCATATAACGAGACACTGAACTTTTATTAATACGAACTGGGTCATAACCAAGATATGACTAATTAAATGTTTTAAGATTAAAACTTCTAATTACAAAACCCAGTATACAAAACAATATGTTTTATTTTCAAATACAAAAAGTATTGAAATGACTTCAGATAGAAAATTAAAATAATTCTATTTATAATGTTCATGTTTTTCTTTTAATGAACTCTGTGACTCTTCTTATTTGTGTAAAAGGACTGTTGACCAGCCTTAAGACCAGTCTAAGTCTTCTCTTTGTAAGGCTTCTCAGCTCTTTTGGCAGCAAAATTTGCAGCTTCATACCTACAAAGGAGGGTTTCTTTTAAGTTAGAAGAGATTAGGAGCTGGCAGGTGGTCTTGTGTGTCGTTTTTTATTGTACTCATTAAATATTTTAGTCTATCAAGGCTGTAGTGGTTTTTTTTTACCGGTAGTTATAACATGCTGTTTGTCATTTAGTAAATGGAACTTCTCGCAATACTCAAAAGCCTTCCCAGAACATCCTTTTCCAGGATTTTCTTTGTCCTGTCTTCTGGAGTATTGGCATTTTGTAATATATTCCATTGCCTTTGTTATAGTAAAGAATATCGATTACTATTTTTTTCCAGCGGCAATTTCTATCATTTTGAAATTCTTTAACTGCTATGTCATTACAAGTGAGATTTGTACAAATTCATTCCACTGAGGATCTAAATTTTATTTAGGCATATGTTAACTGATGAAAATGTAGTTAAGTTCTTTTCTTTCATTAAAAGTTTTTAAACAATTAAAATTTATGTCAAATTTTTGTCTTCCAGCATCATTTATATTAGACTTAGTGCTTGAATAAGGCTGCTACATGGAAGTCTAATATGTCCTGCAATGTATCTCTGTATTATCCAATTAATTATACGCACTTTAAAGATTAATTTTTGAAAATATTTTGTAATGAAGATTTGTCCGTCTATGGCTCTTTTATTCGCAAAAAATTTGTGGTAAATCGTTTGCTATCTTAATACTCTCCGCTTGAATCTAATAGGAATATACTTATGAACTGGCAATAACGATTTTTGATTAATATTTAATAAATATTATGACTATTATATTTAATGTATATGGTTTTAAAGTATTAATTGCATGCAATTTTGCTAATAGACAAACGCACATAGGGCTTCATAACACTTTCCTGCGTGGGGCGAGGTCTCAGCGTACATAAATAATGGAACTTGAACGGTCTTACACAGAATTGACCTCTTTCTATATACAAAATATTCTTTAAATTTCTATTTCCTAACATTATATGTTTGGTAAAAAGTGTTTCCCATAAATGTGGTTGAAAGATAACGAGACATGTTTGTAAGTGGTTTAAAACACATGGATATTTCGATTGTTTCCATCAGAGTAATAAAGTGGCTAAAATTGGTCATTCACGAATAAAAGCCTTGACTATCTATGTGAAGAGCTACGTCCGTGTGATCAGAGGAGTAGGTTTGGAAGTATATAACCTCATACGCGTGTATCGGTGATCAACTGGCAGAAGGTTGTTTTAATATAGATAAAGAAAAATCATTTTCAGGGTTTTAATCATGATATGAACTCAATATATGGTTATATAATTTTTCTAAGCCACATATTAAAAAGAATTGTGTACAAAATTTAGTGTTAAAAACCTTACGTTTTTGAAGGTAGTTTTTGTGTTATCTTAGCGGATGCAATTAAAGATACAATTACGGTTAAACTGAAATTAGGAATACGACAGTTATAATAAATAATCTTGAAATAATTGTAAGCAACTAATTCAAAAATAATATTATTTTTGAAGTCGCGTGACAATGAAAACAATTGGTGTAAAAGGGCTAAAATAATAATCCCTAAAATTGATGAAATTTCGAGGAGAGTTATTATTGCTGAATAACTTCATACGGATTAATCTCAAACGAATCCGGTTCAGTAACAATATTCTAAGAAAAGATTACTATTGCCTTAATTTAAAACTGATCCTAACGAGAGAACACAGTGTGAACTAAGTATAAAAAGCATTGAATAAACTTACTTCAGCGTGATTTCTTGATCCTAATCTAGAATGTTGTAATATACACAAGTACGCTTTTGACTGATTTATGGAGCGAATCCCAAATGATAACACCAAGAGAGCGCTGTGTAAACTAAGTGTAAGAAGCATCAAATAAAGTCCGTCTAGCGTGATTTCATGACCTTAATGTAAACTGGTGTAATATACATAATTACTCTTTAGGCTAAGTTATCTAGCGACTCTTTGTTGCTGTGTTAATGATAATGGTACGTAGTGTTATGTTCTTGTTATGTTATTGTTATAATTATATATTTTGCAATCCATTTCTCTTAAATCTTTCTTCAGTATATAAAACTAAAGTAAAATGTTCCATAAAGTTTTAACATTGTAGTGAACGAAAATCCGATTTAATTCGCTGGGAATAATATTTTGAGGTTGTACGTAAGGGGGTTTTGTAACACATTATAACATTGGCAGATGTAACAATATTCTCAATATGAAATAAGTTAAACTCTTTGTAAAAAACTAAATTTATCCTGGACTAAATAAATTTGGAAAATATTCTATACTTTTAAAGTAAAAATCATAATTCTACTCGTCTGAAACTAGTAAATTTTGGCACAATCTCATGCGATCAGGTATCTCAGACGTCAGCTGGAATATTTTACTTGTCTTGGTCTGCCAAGTTTTGGTTTTATCCCTGGTACATTTCATTAGCATTTTATAATGTCAAAATTTCGTGTTTAGGTATTTTAAAGAAAGAAGTGATAAAATTTAAATTAAATATATATTTGTTTGTGTTTTGTGAATAGTAATCATATGCTTATATATTTAATAATTATATGCCGTAATTGTCATTTATTAGTAATTATCATTATCAATTAAGATTCATATGTAATATGCAAGTTGACATATTTTGTCAGTAAATTGTACAGTAGTGTATGGAAGATACAACTAATATTTATTAGAAACACTATAGCTACCAGATAATTGAGTGGCTTGAAATGCTACCGAATAATTAATTATTAGTAAGTATTACAGAAGATTGTCACACATGGGTCTGGCTATTGTAATTTCCGTCTTTCTGACTATATGTATGTCTGTTCTCTTTCGAAAACAAACTGACCCATATATATTAAATATTTCATAAAACTTATTTTGCAACATTGAGTTATATTTGGATGATAAATTTCAATATTTAGAATTGAGCTAAGTGCAATTAATTTTTCATAGGTATTACGGATAATCATGATGACAACGAGAACAATGCAGAATACATATATAAATTGTTATACAGGGTGAGAACAATCATGAGCAATTTAAACTATGATATATTAACCCGTTAAATTTTGTTTTACCGAAACGATAGTAGAGGGAAACGTTAATGTGATAAGTTTGTGATAATATGTGATGTTAGGTTGCAGTATCTACTTTACCATACGAAAACTGTTATTTATACTCCGCTACAAATGCAGGAAATACAACAATTTGTAACGTATCTCGTGGAGAGATATCTTATTGAAGATTAGTTGCAGACGTTAAGTAGTTCTATGGTAGCGCATAACTAAACATAACATTTGCACATAACGTAGCTACATTAGGAAGGGTCTATTACTGTGTAATGTTGAACTTTGCTACATTTCACCTTTTATTGCAGAGCCTGGTTTCCGATTCTTTCTCAAACGGGACTTCTGGAATCTGGAGTCATGTTCGTATAAAGAGATCCAAATAAATTTGACGACGAAGAAGCTCAAAAAGAAACTCTTCAGAGACACCTTTAAACATTTCAATTGGCATTATCATTGTCTCATCAGGAGAACAATTTAGTGCAGTAGGATATTTATGACTCGATCTCTAGGCTCGGAGGGCAACTGAAATTTCTACTCGTAACTTAGCTTTAGTTAGAGGGATTGAACCAATTTTAATGTTGAAATTTTCTCCAATTTATATTTCTTTCAATGCAGCGTTTGGTATATGACGCTGTTTAGACTAAACTCCTGGGATATGCAGTCTTATTTGTGTAAAGAGATCCAACAAAAGTCGGCGACGAGCATGAACATGACATTTGGCTAAGCGTTATTGAAGTCTATTACTTAGCAGGATGAAAAGATTTCATTTTTGTCTAAAAATGATGGAATTATGTATTCTATAAGTCTGTTTTTTAATCTGACCGAAGGACATTAAAGAATTACTTATGGAACTATGTGTGCTACCTCAGTGAAGCCTGTCACGTGACACATGGTGTAGCGTACTCTGTACGAATATGATAAAAAGCATACAAGCAGACTCTCCTGGAAGTTACTAAGCAGTTTGCCTTGAAGAATATGTCACAATAAAGTGAAAATAACATACAAAATTGGGTTCAATACAGTTTTCCCACGTGCGCATTCAATCATATTCATAGAAAAGCTCATATCATCAATTCTAATTTATCAATTAAAATAGCTTTGTCTTTTCTTATTTAATATGTTAATTTGTTTATGTTAACAAAAGTTTAGAACATTGACTTTACTTACATAGCAGACAGAGAAGATTAAAACTTATTGCTGAGAGGATTATATCGATTTACTTTTTCAGACAGTTTTACAGTGCTCGTTTGATCGTAAAATTATTCATATGAAATTTTGTTATGTTGACAGGATTTAAGATAATTTGAGCCCCCCCCCCCCCCAAAGCGTTAATATAAATACCTTCTTTTCTTAATATATATATATATATATATATAATTACGCTATACTTTGAAAAAGATATTGCACTTTTATATGTACATAAGATTATTTGTGCAACTGTCATTAAGTTTTTGGTCATGCTAGTAGACTATGACGTATCCTTTAACAGCCACTTTCTTGATGCAGCTACTTCGAGATTTGGCATTTAAAATCTTTCAAAGAAGAAGCATTCTGAACCTGATTTCTTTCGCCTCTAAGAAAGCCGGTCTTATATAAGCAACAGTTGTTTTTTTTTTTTTTCAATTAAAATCATCCTTAAAACTGTTCTACAAATTATAAAACATCTTTATAAAATTTTTTGTGATCGTTATGAAATTTCTTTTTAGTTACGGGCAGGTTTTTAATAAATTTCTAACGTATTTTTACAGATTTCAAACTACGTAAACCTAAAAATTTTGAATAATTTGTGGCAAAAAATTTTATAGGCTTCTATTTCAATATAAGTTATAGTTTATACTATGTCCAAAATACAGAAGTTATAATAAGATGTTTCCTGTATATTGAATGAAAATACACTCAGACAGTGATATTGATTTTTCTCTCATATTGATATGTAATAGATGACATTGTAACTTAATTGTCTAGCAAATAGAACGACAAAGAAGTATTTTACTTCAAGTGGAAAATATCACTTTTTATATGAAAGGTTGGTTTTATTGTAATATTTCTTATTTACGCATTTTGCACATAAAGTAAACTTTAATATTTTATACGGATGAAGTGTTTAACGAGCAACTATATGACTATTTTTTCCTTTTAATTTTCTAAATACGAAAAGATTTAAATATATTTTAATTTTTAAACGTAGACGAAATTTGACCTGTATATTTATTAGACTTTATAGATAAGTATAACACATATGGCTCTCCCAAAATAACACATCGATCATGGTACTGTATGCTGTATTCACTTTGCAATGATGACAGGATTCCTGTGCTTGCTTGCTAGCACAGAGATAATGACTCGATTATTAGCCTGTTTATTGCTAATTCCACTATTTTTTCCTTCGTCACTATAGACATTTCATAATAGTCCAACAAAATGGGTTTTGAGTCCCCTACATGTATCCAACACAGATTTGTTCAGTAAATGGGTTTAATAGTAGTAAATTAGAAACTCTTAGTTCATAGTGTTGTCGTATTTCTATATAATACACTACGGCATACGAAAATTGTTATTCATACTCATCTATTTCTATAGTTATAATTTTCACTACTGATTTCAGCAATATTTTTGAAATTATAATAAATATTTTTTTATTAAATCTAGGTTTATTGTAGAATAAAACTTAGATTCACCAAATTCAACCTCCTATTCACTAAAGTAATAACATATTATTGGATCCCTACAGCAATTTCAAAACATAAATATACCTATAAATCATTGTAGTGATAAAGAATTGCGTGATTTAATCCCATAACGACGTGATCGAAAGACATATATTAATAAATCTGTCTAAACATGAAGAAGAGTATTAGTAATTTTGTTGTGTTCTAGTGTATTATAATAGTATTGCTGGTTGTCAGTTTTCTATTACTTATTTTTAGACCTTGACATTTGCATTTTATGTAACAATAAAGTTGCCAGGTAAGTGAAAGCAGTGTCGGAAATGGTAGTAACAATCTATGGTTATTATTTATAACCAGGAAATCCCCTAATATGTTGTGTGACGACGGGTGAGAATGTAGGAACACCCCAACTGTCTGTAGTAAGTCACGCTCGCTCAATATGTTTGTACCAGTAAATAGGTCATTCGTACTTAGTTCAAATTAATTCTAATGCAAAATTAGCTCTTCTTTCAAATATTCATGTAAAAAATTGGTAATGATAAGAATTTTTCACTTTGTTCACCATACAGTTAAGTCGTAGAGAGGACTTTATAGTCCTAACTTCGCCGCCAATAAAGACATTTTTCATTTCATTTCAGTTCCTTAATAGGCTCTAAACTCAGAAAAGAGCACTAGAGCGCCATTGGCTTCAACAGCAATCTCCAACTAGTTTAGCTTAGAAACTAATAAGCAACATAAAATTTGTTGCAACGACACCATACAGGTCTATAGTGATATTGTATTGTTGGCATCAAAGGCCATAGTCTCCTTAATTGTTCGAAAATTACAGGTGTGCTCCGCAACAAAAAAATTCTCACTTTTTTAAGGCGATAATTGAAAAGGACCGGTATATAAAAATAAAAAGTATAAACTGAGTTTAATTTATTGTTTTGCAGTGCTTATATCGCACTCGCCTGTTTGTGATTTTATGGGAGAGGTACAGCTCCATCTGGCGGGAGTATATAACGTTCGTCATGTTTTATGTCCCGTCACTAGTCAATGACAAGGATTTATAGAAAATAATACTCACAATAAATTCTGTACCGGGTGTTCTTTGGATCTTTCATTACATCTTTCACGTATGTTTCGTAACTCGAATGATGTAATATTTGCGTCCAATTGGATTGCAGCAGTAATTTACAATCCAAATATAAATATGAATAACTATGAGTATTCTGATCATAAGTATCTATTAGTCCATGTCAAGCTTCTAAAGCAATGTATAACATCCCTGCATACATATACATTTTAAAATTTTTGCACTATATCTTTTAATAAATACTTGATATTTGATCCAATAAAATTATCAATATACAGTGTATCAAATTTAATCATCTAGTTCTTTAACTTCTTTTTAGTCACAGTTGAGATCTTTGAAGTACAGTTTCCGTGTTTACAAAAAGCTTGTACAAGTGTACAGATAAATCAAGAGTTTTAGAGTTTTAACACAAGGCCAGGTTTTATCCGCATAACATTAGAAATAATGTTGGTCAGTAATTTTAAAGTACAGATGATGGTCTCGACCCAGAAGGCGTTACGTTGAGAATAAACGTTTGTTGCTTTTCTGATCTGAATCGATTGCTTCATTGATAGACTGATTCACAGCTTAACATACGTTTTGCTTTCCTAATAAGTTCAATGCTTACCAGTAACCGATGTTTGTAATGATTTCCTGAAATATATGTAATGAACTACAAATATATAAATTTAAATACACATTAAAATTCCAGAAGGTTTAACTTATGGTTGGTTTTTACCTGCCAGTAGACCCTACACTAGGTATAGAAAAATCTAATTAAATCTAGGCAATTAATGACCATGAGCGCGGCAATATATACCTAACATTTGTAGATATTAGGGTGGGTTGCAATTTTTTATGATTTACTTTGAAGGATGGCAGTTCTTCAGTGTTAAAGGGTTTACCAAGAGTTATCACCCCCGGTCTCCTCTGCGCACTTTCACTAGATGAGGTTTGGATATGGCTTGAATGTTTTCCAAGGTGACATGTCTGAGAACTTACCCGCTATCCACCCTCGAGGGATCTGGGCAAGAATATCTTGTCACCCTGAAAGCTTCGTAAATGCGTGAAGGTCTTGTTCATTCAAGGTTTTTCTGATGGTCCTGGGCGAAAAATTTGTGCCATAATCTCTTAACTGGTCACTAAGAACCTTGTTGGTCATTTTTCTATTGACTAGTGTCATGTTTTTCAACTTTCTGGCCATCCTTGGACTTAACGCGTTCTTCCGGCCACATTTTCCGATAAGGCTGGATTTATAAATACCATTTATATCAAGTGTTTTTCTTGATCCTACTAACTGACTTCTGTGAAATATTTAGTCTGTGTGCTATTTCAGTTTGTGTATAATGCTGTTTTTCCAAGAGAACCTTGGCCACAGCACATTTCTTTGGTGAAAAGTCCACCTTTTTACCCGTTTCCTGATAATTTTATAAATAGCCAATAAGGAAATAAAAAAGTGGTTTCATACACTCACAAATGACCTTAAACTTACTTTAATAATAACAGAACACACTAATAGAAAGATCTACTGAACCTAAAACATGTTAACCACATGAAAGATTAACTTTAACCTGATTGAGGTTATGCAGCTAGTAGATTTGTAAAAGCAGATGATAAACAAAACAGGCAGTGTTGCCACCCGCCAACCAAATTTTCTGCTCATACTATTCTAAAGTAACAAACGAATGAGGGTATATACTTTAACATATACCAACATGAAATTAAATAGTTTTTTGTAAAAATTTAGAAGAAAAAACAAAAAAATATGCTTTAGTCTAATAATTTGGCCAGCACTGTATACATTATGTATGCAACAGTTGAAAAATTTTAGCTAATTTATTTTGATGAAATCCGACGAGCATTTATACGAACTATATATGACTATACCGAACGTAAAATGTATCAGAAATACGCACATTGTATATAAATAACCTGAGTATAATAGCTGTAGTTATAAACGTTTGAGAACATTTCACCTTTGCTGCCGTATTGTACACGACGGCAGGATTCCAAACATAAAAGTTATTATCTAAAATACACACAGTGTAAAAGATAATACCAGGGGATGTAGCTGAGCAATAAACGGTAGAGGAAAGCTCATGTAAAAGTGAAAGAGCTCCCAGGGACATAAAGCTTTCTGCTTTGGACGTGGAATGCTTCACCACTTGATGAATTTTTATTCCAACACTCCAGAGTGTGCTCTTTGTAGTTGTTGTATTAACAGATTTTTTCCATAATTGTGCTGTTACAAAATAACAAATATCTCTTAAAACAGTTGGAAAGATATTTTTGTTTATTGTATTTGTGTTTAACAAGGACGCATATTCATAATGAATATCATAAGGTATTTAAACTTTCATAAAATATTTATAAACATTACAAAATAATAATTGGTGTATTTATTTAATACATATTAAATTTATATTTTGGGACGGTCGATAATCGGACTTTTTTAGATACAACGCTAAATGAACGAATAAAGTAATTACGTAGATTTAATACATTATAATATACATTTTTATTTCTAAAACTAACCTGTTAATGAAAAACACACTCATTGTGTTGTAATGAAAAAAGAAAGACTGCAAGTATTTATTATAATGTTCTTATTTTATCTTATCGTAATATAATTTTTTGAACAGAGATAATGCGAAGTGGTTTTTTAATATTGTCATAAATTACAAAGTTAGTAATAGAAATATTCTTCTCGATTGTTGCCATTATTTTCATAATAATGAATTCATATACTTTATTTATTAAATCATGAATGTATAATCTTCTAATGTTTGTGGAGGAAACATATTAGTTCTATAAATTTTATGTTAGAATTATAATTATCTTATAATTGTATTATGATAAGATATAACCACATTATGGCGTACCTTTGGTCCAACACGTATAGTCGATAGGACATAAGATATAAGAATATTTACAAGATCGCTTATTTTTCCACATAAAACCCTCCCCAAAAATCATACTCGTACATAGATGCAATAAAAGTATTGTTTGTTAATGCATTATTACTGAAATTAAACTAAGCTATTTTCATTCATACCAATTCGATTACTGTATCAAAAATTGTGTTTATGTATTTCGTATTTTAATCACTTTACTTACAAAACTGTAATTTATGGGTAGCATACACGCACGTTCAGAGAATTATTAGGGTTTTTCAATAAGTAAATACTTCTAATTCAGTAATTCACTAATATTTCACCGATATAAGGTAGAGATGAAGTAAGTTTATAATTACAAATAGGGTTTTCTATATAAATTATATAAAAATTATATACGTTTAATTTTATATAAAAAAGATTATATAATTAGAACTATTAGAATATATAATACAAAAGAAAGTACTGCGTAATAATTAAAATTTCCAGTAATAATTTACATGGGTTAATAATGTTTTTCCTACGTTTAAACACAGTACATATTCGTAGGCCATTTTTCTTCCTGATTGGTCAAGAAAAAACAACCAACACAATAAATGAAGTTTCCATGTTAGAAGAGAAAGCGATTTTTTGTAGCATAATGCACATCACAATATCCAGCATGTGATGCACGTAAAAATTATAAACTTTAAATGAAGCGTTTTAATTGTTTTCGTTCAGTATCGATAATGAAATCGAGTTCAAACGAATCAATTACCACCGTAATTGTCTACAACATATTTTAAGTGCTTAAAGTTAACGAACAGAATGTCATGCTGTCAGCATTAAAAGAAGGGAGTAAATCTGAAATCCAGCGTAGTCACTACTTGGCAGCAAGACGTCGCTTTAATTACGCTCTCGGCGTAGTTGACATTCCAGATATCTCTTCTGCTCTCGAGTCCCAAGTCAAATTAACTTTTCTTGTTCTGCTTCTAGTTTGTGATTTTTTACGGACGATGGGGTCAGCATAACTTCTACACATTAAGTTTGTAGGCGTTAATATAAACGAAATATTTCAATCGGTTTTAAAACTTAATTTTTACTTTATGTTACCTATAGAATTAGCCAAATATTTAGTTTTGACCCGTACAGTTATACTTTACTTCATAAGGGATCTATGTAAACACCAGTTTGATTTTAATTCCAATCTAAGCAATTGCAAATTCAATTAAAATAGTTTATCACATCCAAATTTATCCCGAACAATGTGACAAATATAAACTCGTATAACGCGTCTTTGGCTCCCTGGAGGCGACACCCCCAGGCCCCTAAACTGTTATTGATAGATTTCAGTGATTATTTGAATTTGGTTGAAATCAGGGCATTGGTTACCAGAAAGTTAAGTTAACCGTAATGTTTTTCATGTCTGGGGAAGAGTTAAACAGTGAATCGTGTACTAAAGGTGATTTAATTTATAAATGTGTTACAGATCTACTTAGTTTAATGAAATGTCCATAAGCAATGGTAGCTTTATTAGCAATTATAGTATTATGAGTTGTTTCATTACGTGCGATATCGTTTCTTATTTATCTCCTGCCAGACTGCAGCTTGAGCTTCAGGCAGTTCGTTTAGGTCTCCATAAGCATTGTATTTTAGACGAGTGATCCCAAAAATGTGATAAATCCTGGTCGAATCTATTCATTGTCGGATATTGACAGGTCGAGGTGAATCGAATAAAAAAGAAACTGTGTCAGTCTAATACTGTAATAAACATAACTGATAAACTCAACAAAATTCCAATATTAGGATAATTGCAAAAAAGGTAAAATATACAGAACGGTGACTTCCGTTATCCATTTTAGCTGTGTTACGTTCTGTACAGAACTCGACAGCAACTAAACTATCACTTCCTCTGTCACAAACTACTAATTCATTAAGGTTTTGAAAGATGTTTTGGCGTAAAAATAAGAATAGGGAAAACATTAAACGGTCTGTTTAGTGAGTAATTTGGTTTCAAAATATAATCAAAAATATTATTATATATACAACATTCTATCGAGCTTAAACCACCAACTTAATAATGAAAAGAAATAGAAGTTTTTAATTGTGTGGTTGTTTAGTGGCTTAACCATAACAGATATAGTAAAAGTTATTGAATTTTTTATGCGATTCACTACTACTTTTGCCCTTTCCATCCTATTAGTGATTTATATTAGTGTTAGCACTATAGGTTGTCCCGCAATCGGGCATCAAATAAAGTTTGAAAGAGTGAAAAATGATTATTTCTGAACTTTTTTATTGGTGTTAAAGTAAACTTATTTTGTTTTCAGAAATCTCTCATTAATTTATAGGAGATACATCAAACACCGGATTTCCAACTTAACATTTTTAGGTCTTCTAGAAAAATGTTTCAACTTTTATAATGAAGTAAAGTAGTCAGTTTTACATATTTCTGTATCGTATTTCAGTATTTGGGGTTTCTCTGTTTACCATTGGCCCACCCGTAGCCAGAATTGATACTACTAGTATTTCCTCAGCGGATGGAAAAAAATTTTTTAATTATTCTCAAATCCTAAAACATTATTATACGCACTGTTACTGTAGCAGGTTTCAAATAACAGTTAACATAATTTCTAGATGCTGAAAAGAATTTTCCATTAGATCCGACAGTAAAAATTACAATGACACCCCTATTCAATTAAACTTGACGCAATTATTGTTTTAAGCGGACGGGAGGTGAAATACACTTGAACTATCAAGCTTTTCATACTCTGCAATAGTTGTTATAATAACGTAAAGGTATTTAGATTGTTACAAACGTGGTAATGTGAGAAAAGAGTAATTCGTAAAGTGCGAACCAAATTAAAAAACCCTTGCCTTTCCAACCATAGGGTTAATCGTTTTTCATATTGACACACATATATTTAGACTACTTTTTGTACTGAATTGTCTCCATAAGGATTAGTTATACAACCATATACGAGATCTACTAAGCTCAACAAGAAACCATGTTTATTATATCCCATCGAAGTAGTAAATATTAAAAGTTATTTAACTTTCAATATTAGTATAAATACTTTATTTATATTACGAATATGACAAGGTATAAAGGAAGCCTTGTGAAATAATTATGTAGAAAATATTCTTTACGTAAAAATATCAAATCATCGTTGTGTTAAAGCTTACGATAACGATGATGTTGAATTTTTAAAATATCACATATAAGGCATCAAAAAGCTAGAAATTATTACTGAAAACCACAGTTCCATAATAATGTTTCCAAACTTTGTGTTAGGTATTATTGTAAGGTTTTAAACGCTTTATTGCTATATGAATATCTTTATACAAGACGATAAAATATGTTTTTGTTTATACCAAAAGGCCACAATAATTATAAATTAAATCGTATTGGGAATGATATTAAATTAGTACGCATGACAAATATTGTTACATTATTAAGGGGAGTCAACTGACAACTAAATATAAGAATTGACATTTTAACGATACTTTCGAAGCAAGAGATGTTGTTTTAAAGAAATATACAGAAGAATTTTGGTGAAATTAACCTCAACAGAAATTTGTAAAGGGATAAAAATACACGAAAGTAATTTTCTCATACCATCACATACCGGAATGAAGAGTGTATTTTAAAGACCGAAGAACAGGTTGAAGAGTCAAAAAGAATCAAAGATATGTATTTTATGGCAGTTCACCTATTCACACAAAACGTTTTTCAGAGCTGCTTACTATTTCATTGAAATTTTTGTAACTATACATAATTTATGAAGTAAAACATTTTAATATGGTGTGAAAGGATCTGTTTTATAAATATAGTAAAAGGTTTGTACTTAGAAATACCGTCTACATTGATAGCAGAAAAAAAGTTTTCTCTGGTACCTTTTGAGGTTATAAGATTGAGGTTAGACATTACAGTCTTCATTACTAATCAAACAATAAAAACATATTAATTGTCAGTCATACGTCTTAATAACGTAAAGATGTTTTGTGGAAGCTGTAAAAAGTCAATATCAGGTGATGGAGATAAAGTTACATGTGGTAAATGTAAGGCGGAATTGCACTACACCTGTGCAGGGCTAACCAAAACGTCTTGGAAGGCTAAGACTGTAAAGTATAGGTCTGAGTGGGAATGTTTGAAGTGCAGACCAATAAGTAAAACACGTACAGAAAGTGTAGAGTTGACAGACGAAGAAATTGAATGTGATGATCCTACTTACATAGCCTTGAAAAAGCTGTTGGATAAAATGTTCCTGAGGCAAGAGAATAAAATTGCCTCAAGAGTCGATAGTATAATTGAAATGATTAGTAAGCTAGAGGCAACTATGACTAACATCATAGACCGAGTCAAGGAGATGGAAGAAGAGTCTGTGCTGTTGAAGAATCAGGTGCGGGATTTGAAAATGGAAATGGAAATGGAGAAACAGTATGGGCGGAGTAGAAATTTTATTGTGACTAGTATTCCTCAAGACGACAAAGAAGACGTCCCAGTGAAGATCACAGGATTGCTCTAGGCCATGAATATTGAGCTCAGAAAAGAAGACATCACAGCGCACAGACTACCTTCAGCACACTCGCCGGCGCCGATCATAGTGCAGTGTACGACTAGAGCCATCAGAGACACAGTAGTCCGTAGTGCACGTAAGTCTAGGCCAAGTACAAAACTAATAGGAAATTCTCATCCAGAAAGGGCAATATACTTCAATGATCATCTAACTCCCTATTTCTCAGAACTAATGAAAACAAACCAAAGAAGTGAAGGATAGGTTAGGGTTTAAGTACATATGGCTAAATGGAAATAGAATTATGTTGAAAAAAGACAACCAGTCAAAAGCTTTCAGAATTCTTACGGAATCAGATCTGGAAAAGGTAGGATAAGGGGTTGCACAAAAAGTAAAGATCCCTCACACTAACAAAAAAATAAAAATTCAATCAGCCTAAATTTCAACGTCACATTAACCAATATCAACAATTGATTTAGAAGAAATCGATTTGAATATTCACGGGAACTTTAATGTAATATCTGATTGGAAAGATGCATCAAATTTATTAAATAAAAATAGTTTACAAACAGAATCAAAACTAAATTTAATAAGTACAAATATTAGAAGTTTGCGAAAACATTGGGACAGTTTAATTTTAAGTTTGTGCAATTCAGTAGCTAAATGTAGGCCTACGGGTCGTAGAGGTGGGGGAATTATGGTTTTTACTAAAGAAGATTTGCAAATAAAAGATATAACATTAGAATTCCATTTCAATTCAACAGAGTTCCTTGTTATACAATTAAGTTACAAAAAAGAATATGTTATTTTAGGAGCTTTCTATAGACCTCCAAGTCAAAATGTTAATAATTTTAATGAGGAATTGGAAATATTTCTCACATCAAATCTAGTCACTAAAGCTAAACACCTATTTATGGCTGGAGATATCAATATATGTTATTTAACGGGCATGTATGGATCTGAAGAATATTTAAATGTCCTTTATACAAATAGAACGTTTAAATTACAATTCAAGAACCCACAAGGGTAGGATTTTATGGTAATAATTTAGTAGCAACTTGCCTAGATCATATCAATATTAGAACCATAGCTAAAGAATATACAACATTTACAGTAGAAGAAAAACTATCAGATCATTACTGGACAGGATTAACAATTAATCTTAAAAATTATAACTTAAATAGTAGTGTTTGTAATACAATAGAAAATAATAACGTCATCATAAAAGATAGACTAGTCAATGAAGGTATTCGAGGTGAAAATTGGTTATCTATTATAGCAATTATAGATACCGAGCTCATTTATCAAACACTAGTTCATAAGTTCAATACAATCTATGCAATGGCTACTAGAGAGGTATCAAATAGAAAAAAAAACCCAAAGAGTCAACCCTTGAATGAATAATGAACTTAGAGCTCTAATAGACCATAAAAAGTATTTATGGACCCAATGGAAACGAGATAGGTATAACATACTTTATATGAGGCTATTTAAAAATGCCAGAAATAATTTAACAAACAGAATTAGAATTGTAAAGCAAAATTATTATTTTAAAATAATTAAGGAAAATATGAAAAACAGTAGAAAAACGTGGGATATAATTAATAGTGTTGTTAATAAAAAGAAAAAACCGTCAGTTTTATGAAAATATAAAAAATAGTTTTAGTCTAGATTAGTGTAGCAGATGTAATAAATAAGGCTGATGAATTTAAAGATTTTTTCAAAACATCATTTGAAAGTATAAGCAATGAAATGACTGATAGCAAATTTGATATTATTCAAGACTTTCATGACGGAAACCATGACATTGGATTAACTCACAGTATGTATTTTCAAACCAATAAATGAAAATATAATAATTAAAGTAATTAATAAATTAAATGCCCAATCGGCACCAGGTCCAGACCAAATTAGACCAAAAGATATAAAGAACAATATTGTATATCTACAGCCTATTTTGTTGCATTTGGTGAAAAGTATTGTTAAGAATTGTAAAATACCTATTGACATGAAAAAAAAACTTACTTGAGGCCAATTCATAAGAGCGGTAGTAAAAAGATGTTACAATGTTATAGGCCTATAGGTTCAATTTCAGTAATAACAAAGATCCTAGAACACTATATTTGTGAACAGCTAAAAAAATATCTAGTAAATAACTCAGTAATTAATAAATCTCAATATGGATTTATGCCAAACAGATCAACTATAGATTTATTAGAATGTTTAACCAATGAAATTAACAAATCACTAAATGAAAACAAGTATGTACTGGCAGTAGCAACTGATCTTTCAAAGGCCTTTGACCTTGTTGATTATACCATTATGTTAAATAAATTAGAAAAAATAGGAATAAGAGGTCCTTTATTAGAATTGTTTAAAGATTATTTTAAAGATAGAGAGTTGTTTGCTAGTATAGGGCAAATTGTCAGTAGTGGATATGAACAAAAATTTGGTCTGATACAAGGAGGAATCCTATCTCCAATATTATTTTAACATTTATGTAAATGATTTAGCAAGTTTAAAATTAAAAGGTAAAATACTTCAGTATGCCGATGATAATATATTCTATGTAATTAATAAAGATCTAAATATAGCCCTAAATAATATGCAACAGGATCTTGATTTGGTAGTAAAGTATTTTTTTAATAATTCAATAAAACTAAATTCTCAAAAAAAAGCAATAAATATTCAAAACTCCAAGAAACACTATACAGAACAATAATATCAACATGTTATGTCATTCTCATAAATGTTTTAGAAACAATAACTGGTAGAGATCAATGCAGCTGTCAAAATCTAGTTTTTCATCAAACTATCAAACATCTTGGTATACTTTTGGACAGTAATATGAAGTTTGAATCGCATGTAACCTATTTAAAAAAATATGTTAAAAATGGTTCTGTACAAATTTACTAAAATTACTGAATATTTTCCAATGGCTACAAAGAGTATAATTATACTTTAGTCTAGTGCAATCTTTGTTTATATATGGCATATCTGTCTACTATCAGGCTCCAAAATATAAACTGATCCATCTTAAGAAAATATTATGTAGGATATATGAAGTGTTGTTCCCTTGCATTGAACCTAGACTGTTGGGAATTTTTATGTTTGATAATCTTGCAAAGTATATAGATATACACAGAAACTTTCTAAATGAAAGAATATAGGATACTAGAAAATGTAGATTAATAATTTAAGAAGGAGACTTTATATTGTAAATAGATATGCAAATAGTTATGGAAAATGTACTTTGCAAACTAGGATACCAATGCTTTTAAATGCGTTACCTGAAGAAATGTTGAAACGAACTTAGAGTAAATAAATTCAAAATCAAGTTAAAAAATCATCTTCTACCTATATAAGCAACAACTAAAAAGGCTTACGCATTTAAGTAGCATTGAAGGAAAGAAGGATAGTCTACTTACCATATTCATAGGATATTAGGTAAATTGTATCACACGAACACAAAATAATAAAGCCACAATTGGGGAAACATTAACACACCGGGGTTTTCTCACAACACTAGGTGGACAAGAGTAAGGACAGATTTTACACTCAAACATAACACATTTGTTTTATTTTCAACACGGTAAAAAAAACATGTATAAACACTCAAAAATACTCTATAACATAGAATAACATAAAACATATTTCAACATAAATTAAACAACGGAATAGGCAACATAAAACAACAACCAGCAAGCAATATAATTCTGTCAGTCAACAAAACAAGTTCAACGTCATCACGATCAAGAAAGACTGCAAGTGAGTTGCAGTACCAACCTCTCTCACGCACAAAACGAAAATCCCCAACGCACAAGCACTGTAAAAACACGCCAATACCACAATCATCAAACATGAACCATCCAATTAAAATAACACACACGCACACATACACAGTTTTAACTGTTTAAAATATCTATATCTTTCCTTAATTTAAGTAAATATGTATGTTCCAATCATAAATATTCAATTACTGCTATATAATTGTTAAAATGTAAGCAATAGGTAAAAATAAAATATTATGTAATTTAAATGTAGATTTTCCCTCAAATAGCTAAGCTAGAGGGGATAAATTGTAATAAAACTGCATGATCTGTATTATGTTTTCTGAATAAACGTTTTTGAATTTGAATAATCAATCTGAGCCCTTTATTATTTGTTATGAATCTATTATTTTATACGGAATTATATATCTCTGTGTTTGTGTGTGTCCATGCTTGTCAGAAATCTATATCACTGTATTCGCACACATATATACCAGTTGACGAATAACTGAAAAAAGCATAAATTGGGTGGAAATATTAAGCTTTTTAAGTACTTTTGGAGGTCACTAAACTTTTGCAAACAAAGATTTTCTCGCCTGTTCGGTGAATGTGGTTTTGTGCACTCGTTCAGACTTAACCATGTAGCTCGAAGCTCGGGCAGCGCATGCGCAGCAGCCTTCTTTCTCTCTCCATTCCTCATGAAAGCGCGTAATACTTGTAATCCTCATTCAAAGAATACATCGGAGAAGGTGGAATACAGCGTCAATGCTGACGTTGAGATTCGCAGAGATCTGGTAAATGGGAATCTTATACATCGAGGTCACAAACGACACCTAAGATAGCACCTAATTAGACGCCTATCTAATCAATTGCTGTTATATTGTAATGTTCTGAGATGTTAATATAAACCAATCGCTGTTATCCCGTGCTGAAATCAAATTGAAGACGTCCATATAACCAATCAATGCTATTATGTATGTAGCATATCTCGAGATATATATCGGACTGCTGTCATTACACATATTCAAGCGCTGTGTGTTTGTTTGTAAGTACTATTATGTTATAAAAATTATGTTATTGATTATTTAATATGCGATATAATTGGGCTATATATACTCTATAAACTATTTTTTTTTAACTGAGACAACTTTTATTCTTAAACATTTATGTATATTTCATACTGGAACGTTTTGTACAGTTATATATTTACGAACTCGTGATAATCTAATATTCTCAACGCATTATTTACTCTCCTGCTTAGTTTTTACTAGTGCAATAAAATTTAACAGTTTGCTTATATTAAAAAACACAGTTTTATGAATGTATTTTTTCCATTAGTTACATTTCATTAAGAATTGTCTAAGTATTATATCAGATAGCTTCTGCAGCGCGTAACTGGCGCGTAAGTAGGCGTAACTGATCGGATCTTATCTTAGGCGTAAGACATCTGGATAATTTATATACATCAGACGTAATAAAGAGCGATGTGTTGGTCACCAATGACGAAATATATAATATACTCTTCACCCTGATAAAGAAGTGTAATTCTTAAAGTTTCCATAATATGTACATTGTTTTAAATTTTTATTACTTTTAAACTGAAATATTTTTGTGAGGAAATAGATAAGTTTTAGTCTATCAAGATCTTTGCATTAAAATTTTTCAGTTCTCTAACTGTTCTCTAAATGGGTTTTCCAACTGCAATATAAACATTGACTCGTTCTCTGTTTAGTTTTCAAAAAGTTCTAGTTCCCATTCAAAATGGCGGCCATTAATAAGCTGCCGTTTATTCAGTTTTTGTATCGTTTACTATTCACTGAGAACTTCAATATTGGCAATGTCTTGTTACTGTAAATTTGCTCTAAATAAGTTATTTACTGTTCGAATTAAATAATGATAGAGTAATTAGATTTTTTATATTATCCTCCAAAAAATTAACATAATTGTAGTTCTTAAGAAACACTGATGGGTTTTAAAATTTTAAAAGGTTTTATGGCTGCCATTTCAAAAATATTAAAGGTAAGTTAGTGTTATTATTTTCAGTAACTCGCCTTGATAAAAAAAAATTTGAGCCAAATTTGGTAAAATTAATTTCATTTTTATTTTATATATTAATTAAAAAAACACACGGACAAAGAAATATGTTTGTCTTGACTTGAGCAATAACGTGGTATACCTTTGTCCATAGTTACGAGATGCCCTATATATTTTTTGGCTTGATTGCTCCTAAGGGTGGACCCGAATTACTGAAATTGTTTATTATTTAGTGTTGTCTCCATTGTGTAGTTCCGAAAAAATAAAACAGTAATTTTAATGTAAATAACACCAGAGAGGAAAACAGTAGACACAAAGCAATCTTGGATAAAGTCCACATTTAAAGGGTAAAACCCCGCAGGGATCACTGATGGATGAATTTTATTTTCAGAATGTTTTCAGAATGCACAAACAATGCATATGTGATGAGATTTGACATGTTAAGAGTATTTTCATTCAGTGACAAACGGATATTATGATTATATTTTACATATGTCATTTATACTTATTAATAAGTGTACATTGTGTGTAATATAGGTGTTGTATAATACAAAGGACCTGCGTATTGAACCTGATATCGCTCCTTGTACAAGATTTTCAAGGTTATGCAAAGTATTTACTGTTTGTATCAAACGTATGACCAGCGCATTTTGGTATACGCATGTTATTTGAAACATATATCTCGCTTTATATATGGAAATTTATATTGATCCCCCCTCCCCACCAATTACAGCCAAATACAGGATATTTATATTTACATTTTTATTAACCAAACTGAAACGCATCTATTAAGGTTCGTAA